>NW_010335180.1:26293-46346 GCF_000700745.2 Antrostomus carolinensis
TCTTGTGTTTTCCATTGAACCCTTGTAAAATTTAGAGTGTCTTGTGTTGAGCTGAGTTTGATCAGCTTCCAATTTCAGCTGCTGGATCTGGGTATGTCTCTGAGAAGCTGCTTTTCCTGTTCCTAGATGTGTGTTTTGTGGCTTTCTCCGTTCCCCTCCACCCGCCTTTCGAAGTAGTGTTTAATTGCGTTTGCTTTGGTAAGCAGCTTCTGTGACCTGGGCCTTTTGTTATTTACTATTCTTCCTGTCTTTGTATCTCCTGCAAATTTAGTGACTGCTTTCTTCCAAGTCATGGGCTAAAATGCTAAATGGCATAGGGCCAAGAACCAATACCTGATGGACCTCACTAGCAGTGGTTTCCCATTGACACCAACATTTCAAGAGCTGTCACTTAATCAATTTTTAATGTTTTACATGTATTTGGCTGATTTCCACCCCCCCAGCTGATTTTAGTCAGAATGCATTGTGCCAGCCCAAAACCCAAAAATATTACAGAAATCTAAAAATGTTGTCTCAAACTTGTTACTATTGTTAAACAATTTTTTAGTTTAATAGAAGCCAAATTAAATAAGATAATTTTTTGAGTCCATGTTTATTGACACCGTTTTTGCTGTTAATTCCTCAGTAGTCCTCTGAGCTATTCCTTGGTTTTGAAAACCTTTACCAAGTTGAAACCCCAGTACTTACCTGTTCAATGTTTTGACATTTCAAAGGGGTTTCCTTTTTTTTTTTCCCAGCCCACTGGAACTTTCTCTATATTCCAAGACTTTCTGAAATTAAACACTGCTGCAGACATTATTTGAGTGACTCCCAGGAAAAAAAAGTCATCTCCATAGCATTTTAAGACTGTTAACTTACAAGTGTTTAATAACATCACTTTGGTAGATTTTGTTGAATGATTTTATGCCATTCTATTGAATGTTTGTTGATATACTACCATGTTAATATAATTCTTTTTTTTTTTTTAAGGTAATATGCCTATGTGCCTTGTTTTTGATTTTTGTCTTTGCTTAATTTAAAGATGTGTGTGTCTCTTTGCTCTGACCTTTGTAGCATTTCTGAATTTTGATTTATGTTCTCTGCTCTGAATCCCCCTGCCCCTATTGTGATCTCTTGTCTCCTCTGTGCTTTCGCTCTAAGTTGCATTGTGGTTTTGGGGTTTTTTTGAGGGGGGTTGTTTATTTATTTTAATTAACAGGTCAGATTTATTTTTTCTCTGTGACACTGTTTTGTGTGTTTCTAGTAAAAAGTTCTTAAATAGTTAAAAAAATTAAACAAAAGGTGTAGACAGGTATTGTCTTAATTGATTTGACTCAATTTCCAGCTTTTTGAGGTTGTCCTTTTACAGTCCAAATTACTATGTATTAGTCTGTTTATTATAAATAAATGCTGGTGAATCAGTTGTCTTATTTTCTATTGCAGTTGGTCTACAATATCTACTATACTTAACTACTGCCCTGGCTAGTACTTATTTAGTATATTGAGATCTACTTTACAAATTGATATTCACAGATTAAACTGATATTCACAGATTAGGGCTGAAGAGTTGATTACTATGTATGATGGGTTTTATTTTCCCCCTTCAAGGCCCTTGCTATGTAGATTTTTTTTTTTAGTTGTTTAACAATTTATGTAATGAAGATGAATTGTAGCCTTTCTTTTCTTTACTACTCTCAGAATGATTTAACTCCTAGTTAGTGGTACAAGTGTTACTGCTTTAACTGGATGCATGTGTAGGGCTGAATTACACCATGAGTATTAAAGGGTATGTTTGAGCTGTGCTGTTGCAGGGGAAAAAGCTTTGTGTGAAATGCCAGGCTCTGTGTCTGTGACAGTCCCAAAATGCATCCCCATCTCCTTCTGCAGATCTTGCATCCCTGTTTGTACAGGGAAGGATGTGTCTTTGGCTAATCCACCTTGCTAGAGATCAGCCAGTACGAGGCCTCTCCTGGACTATCAGCTTCTCTAATAATGTTATCTCAGGGGGCCTGGGAGCTATTTGATCATTACCACTGCTCTCAGTTTTAAGGCAAAAGATGATATGAGGATATAACTAGATTTTTTTTTTTTTTTTTTTTTTGCAAAGCTTGAAGTTAAACTGTTGTGTTACTTTGTTAACCAACAAACTATAATTACAATTTAAATTTCTGATTTAAAATACTTGGTTACAGAAAGGTGGATGAAAATGCTAGAAAAGATGAAAATTAAACTGTTTAAGTGCAGAAAAAAAACCTAGTGAAATTTGACCGTGCTGAAAACTGCTTAATCTTTTTTTTTTCTTTTCCCTTTTTTAGTTTTAAGTTTTGTGCTTGATCCTCTTCACATAAAAATGACACATTCATATTATGATTTTTGTCATAGGACTTTTTAGAGAATAATGTTTCTTAAGTATCACTTTACTTTTAGAGCTAACAACTGTAAAATAGTAATAAGTGTGTAACAACCTTTATATTTAAAAAGCTATTCCACCCTTGCTTCAGTACTAAGGATTTTCTTCATTCTTTCTGGGATTTTTTTTTTTTTTTGCTAATTCTTCACTTGCTGGAGAGTCTTCTGAGATAGAGAAGGTATTTTACACTTTATAAATGTTATAATTTTTTAAAAAATTAAAAACTCAAAAAAAAACCCAACCCAAAAGAAGTTTTTCCTTGTATAGGTCACCAGTAACATTATAAGGTTAAATATATGGCTGCTGTAATTGTGAGGAAGGCATCTAAGAGAAAGCTCTAAAATATTGGGATCTTCATCCCTTTTTCTCTCTTCTAATTCTGTTATTCCTGCAACTTTTCCACTGGCCCTGCTCTTCAGCTGCTGTGACCTGTCAGACACTGATGATGAAAGTATAGAGACCGGAGTTTAGCAGAGGCAGCCATGTTAATTTCTGTTCCATTTGAAATGCAGGAAAATATCATCTGCCAAATGGAAAAGGACAATCGGTGGGAAAAGAAATGTTCTTTTCAAGCTTCTAAGAGCAGTGACAATGGAGAGAAAAAATACTATAAAAAGTAGGCAGCTCCTTTTTCAATATTTTGTTTTCACTGTATTATGCATGATTAACTGTACCCAGTTGCTCTTTTGGAGTCCTGAATGAGTGAATACTACATCGCAGGGCTTACACTGTCTTTACTGCGTTGCACTTTGCATTTGGGGGGCAATAGGGCTCAGCTTCATGGCAGGTTTACCAGTCTTCAGTATAATTTTTGAATACATTCATACTTCCCTTATTTGCCTTTTTTAATGTCAAGCCTTGCACATAAGATGTTCTGCTGTTGCTATGCAACTGCTAAATCCAATATTTAATATTAATAAAAACCAAGTGGCATTAGCATCACTGAGAACAGTGGGCTAGCAAACTATGATTGTACAATATCCAAGCTGTAAAACTTGGCAAGGACTTCAGTGTGCAATTGCATGCGTGGCAAACTGTGGGGCATGAGTCATTGGCAGTTACTATTTTAAGAGTGGTGAGTTTGAGTAAAATTTCTGAGCTCTTTTGATTTTTATTTATATATATAATATCTTTAAAAAAAAAAAAAAGAATGAGGTTGGTTAGCTGTTTTAAGGTTTCATTTCAGATACAAATTCCGAGGGGTCACTACCCATAAAGGAGTCAACGTTACAAACCTATGGGTCAATACCCTGATTCTCCTATTTTTTTTCTAGGTCAGGTTGGTCGGCCCTTTCCCACTGTTCCTGCCACTTCCTGAAGCCTGAATTGGCTTTTTTTGGAGGCAGTGCTACTTCTCTGCCTGACAAGGTGCTGTTCAATGGGATGTTTTTCCAGTTTCTCCTCTTCCACCTTGTTTTCTGATCTCTCCCCTATTTCTCTTTACTCTTGACTGTAACTTCACCATCACTTTCACTTTTTTTTTTTTTTTTCTTTTTCATTTTCCACTTGGTGCTTTCTGAGATTAGATTTTTAGTATCGGCCTCTGATGGGTATTAGCTCAAGGATGGTGCTGTGCCCTGGCAATGCTTTGGCCATCTGGGTTGTGTTGCAGACTGCAGATTCTGTAGGTCCTGCATCTGCTATCTGAAGATGTTAGTGCCCTGGCACTCTTGCTGACACCCAGGGGAGTGTAACCCTACAAGTCCTTTCCTTTTGAAGACTGCTGCCCAAAAGATAACTGTGATATTAGATCTACATATAGTCAGAGTTATATTATTACTGTTTTGCAATGTAATAACTGATTTCCTTCAGTAATGTAATAACTGATCCTTTGACATCTAAACGATCCTGATATGATCATTTAGATTTCAACTGGTTTCTGAAAAGGGCTATTTCAGGTAGTTTATCTGTCCCCGCTTCAGCCATGCAAGTTTCTGTAAATTTAAAACTGTATTTTTGTGTCTTAATTTTTTTTTTTTTTCATTTCTTCTTCTGCCTCTCAAAGGTTCAGGCAAGGAGGAGAAGCTGCCCCTAGCAAAATATATATACACCTTTAAACTTACAAAGCAAAAGTATTAATAGGGAAAAAAATTACAGTAAGTTGTGGTCTTGAGTTTTATTGTCATATTGGGAATACTTCTTTATAAGCAGGTGGAATTTAAAGTAGTCTTTGTACTTTTCATATTCACTCTGCTAACCTGTGTTCTCACAGTACTGGGTAGTTAATAGCTCTGTAGATTTTACTGCCAGCAGGGGTTTAGTGTAATATTGATTTAACATTTCCAAATAATGGCAGTAATTTTGGTAAAGGTTTTTCCTTTTTAGAGTAAACTAGAATTGGTTAGATTTATTTTAAGTGAGGCATAAATCATGGCATTGAAGTAAATCAGACTGTATATCTTAGATGTGGATCTGTGATTGGAATTTGGTTCCTTAGTGACGTGGCATTGCTGAATTCCTTTCCTTGGAATTTTCCCTCTGCAAACCTGTAACTCTTCAGGTAACGCTGATTGTAACATTTGCTGAAATTGAAAAGAGTAACTGAATGCCACTCAGATGAAGGAATGTAATTTTTTAGTTGGGAAAATATCCCTTATTTCAGTTTGGAGGCTTAAGCAAGAGATTTTTTTTTTTTTTTGTACAGAAATTACCTGGTCACATTGTAGAACCTACAACTTCCTATTTTCTTTTTGAAGTGGTTTATTTCAATGTCGTAATGTTCTTTGTTTCTAACCTAGCTATTTGCAAAATTACAGGAGTCAGTGGGCTCTAGGCTGTGCTATGATTTGTCAGGAGTTCAGGCATCACAGTTGACCCATGCATCTTGTAATACTTAGAGAAAACACGTTGAGCTCTGTTCTTGGAACAGATAAATATAGAACTGCTATTGTGAATATTCTTGTAGTGACGTACTTAATCTAGAAAGCTAACAATTGTTTTATTTGCTTTTAGGGTTTGAAAGTATTCTAGAAGGCCTGTTTGGACCTGGATTATTAAAAGATCTCAGTTTGTTTAAAGGTATTCAATCTCTATGTTTGTATCTTGTTCTGCATTTCTAATGACAGAAGCAGCCCCAGCTCTGCCTCTAGAAAATGTGTGTTACCGTGGTGATTTGTGCTTTTTTTTCCCCCTCCCCCAGGCAGTGCTCACAGTTAGTTTCATATTGGCTAAAATTACTAATGAGTGTGCATTCATCTTTATGTAGCTGGGAGTGTATTTGGCAGTGCTCGGAAAAACAGATTTGCTGTGCACAGATAAAATGTGTACAGTTTGGTAATCTGGGCACTTAGAAAAATGGCCGAAATGAAGCCTGCATCCTCAGAATGTGGGCAGGAATGTTGTGAAACAGGTATTTAATTTGGCATTTCTCTTTTGGCTCCAGTTGTGTCGCGATTTATGAATATGAAGTAATTTGCTATTCCTCTGATTTACAGACTGTGAGCCTGAAGGTGTTTCTGATTGGTCTTTTGATGAAAATTGTCTTTTCTGCTGCCTGAGAAGAGAAAAAGTGAAGGTAACAATGCAGATATGTGAAGCTAGTAGTTGTAGGGGAGGGACAAAGGGAGGGAGTTTGCTGCTCCTAGTTGACTGAATATAGAAAATCTGCAACCTCCTACCCCCTTCCCCTCCTTCAGAAAAAGGCTTTCTGAATTAAAATAATACCAGTTAATGAAGAGACTAGCTTCTTCTCTGCAACTTTTTTTTTGTAGTATGTGATGCAGATTTTTTTTTTTCTTTTTCTGTGTAGTGGATCTTTGTTTTGTGGTTTTTTGTCTGTTTTGATCTTGTTGGGATCATGTAACCCTTCCCAAGGGAGCCAGACTTTGGCTTGTGCTTGTTTCCTACAGTCGGACGCGGGGTTTATCTTCAGTATGGAAATGTGGTCCGTTTTAACAACCTAGAGTCTTGTGCTGTATCTTGGAATCTCCTTCCCTGTGGGCCATATCCTTTTATTGAAGGGCTCATATGCATGGTAGATTTTGTACTGTGCTTGTTTATAACCAAGTCAGAGCCTAAATGTGGACAAGTCAGCTTTGCCAACATAATAAACTTGCAGTTTATTTTGTTAACAAGATTATATATGAAACAAAAGCTACCGTGCTATACGTGATTGTCGCTCAGCCCATGCGCTGAAATAATGATTGTTCTGTAACACAGGAAGGAAGGCTCATCTGTCTTGGCAAAACTTCATTTGCTGGAATTCTTAACTACTACTTCTTCCTGCACAATGTAAAATAACATGCAGAGTGGATCTCTGTCAACTTAGAAATGAAACAAAAGCACTCTTCCCTCTGCAGCAGCTAACACGTTTGGCTGCATGTCTTCTTCATAAAGGAAGTAGCTTGTTTACACTGATACTTGCCATGTTGCCAGTTTATGCTTGTTTTTGTATTACAGCTTTTGTTAAAGCATGGGGAGGAGGGTTAGGAACATGTGCATTTAGAACAAATTTAAGACATAATACTTTCTTTCATTGAGACTGATAGCAGGTAAGCTGTATGTACGCTTGTGCTGTAAGGAGTTTTATCTTGTTTGACTTACCTCATAAAATGACAAAATTTAAGTGTTTGGCACAGTTCTAGTTAAGCTATTGAATTAATTCAGAAATTAATTTTGTGGTGCCATCAGAGACTTGTCATAGTCTGGGAGAATCTAACAGTGTATGGGTAGATCTTCAAAAAGACATCTCAGTCGTCCTCACAGGTCCACAATAACTAAAATACAGCTCCTCGAAAATTGGTGATTGTTGGGTAAAGACAAAAACTAAGAACACGAATGTCCACTGTGTAGTGTGCTCATTAGGTGTGGTCATCTTGTCCTTTTCACACTACTGCACAACCTTTAGTCAGAAGCTGAGTTATCACTGTTTATAATTTCATGTACTTTGCTAGGCTTTTCTTTCTAGTTTCACATAGTAAAGTGTAGCCCATGATTGGGAGTATCACTGAAAAACTAACAGTGTAATTCTTATGCTAGTGGTAGTTATCATTTACGTTAAGGTTCCTCACGTGGCTTCCCACTGTACTCTGTGGTGGCTTTTAAATGGGAGAAGGATGCAGATGTGGTCACACCTGGTGTGCTGTGTGATGTTTTGACATCAAGGGTCTAAGGAGATTTTAGGATTGTGTACACATTGACACAGAACGCAGCAGGGGGGTGCAGCATCACTAGGCAAAGGCACTAAGTGAAGAGGAAAGAGGTTAGAAGTTGTAACCAGGCTGGAGAGAAATGTGAGTTAAGAAAGGTTGTGGTTGTGTCAGTCAGCCTCTATAGGCTTGGGTAGAATAATTTTTATAAGCAGAACCCAAGCAGTTTCTGTCACTTTACATTTCAGTAGCCAAAAATACCTGTTTAAACCATTTTTCTTACAGCTGATCAGTAAACAGGGACAGCAAAGAGAGCTTTGTACAGATGCTCGTTAGCTGCGTGGCCGGGGATCGCTGCCTGTTTTGGGGGTGTGGGGAAGGAGTGTGAACCAGTCCATTCAAATCAGACTTGTGACTTCTCTGTTGTCATGCTGGTCATTCTCCTCATGCTTGGCACAGGGCTTCTTCAGAGTATGTGGGGTTTTTTTGTTTGGTGTGGTGTTGTTTTGTTTTGGTTCCTCCCCCTGCCCCCAGCCTCTATATGAGTTTTGTTTAGTTTGGTTTTTTGGGGGGGTTTGTTTTTGAGGGAAGAATACAGCTTCTTTTAAACCTTGTGAGTTCTTGTTTGTCAGCTGAGAGAGATGGCAGGGTGGGAGTGCTTCCTTTCTTCTGTGGGTGTGCCAAATTGCTTCGTTGTTGGCCATTGCTGATGTCCCTAACTTGCAATACAGAGTTAAATATTACTTTATGCCTTCAAATAATATGGATTTAACAACACTAATTTCAATTAAAACATCAGAGCCTTAATTGTTACAAAGAAGTTTGTAACTTCATTTGGTATTTAGCCAAATGATGGACAGTCTTCAGCTGGTGGACTGAACTAAATTAGAAATGGTACTAGTTTATTTGAAAATTCTTGCATTCAGCATCTATACTGATATCTTTAACTCTTCTTTTTAGTGAGTTGCAGGCTCAGTCTTCTGTAAGTGCTAAAACTTGTCTGTTCCTGTACATAAAATGGTAGCCATCGTGCTTTCTGTGCCACATCCTCTGTTCTGTTTTTTTTTTATTGTTAATGTGCATCCTCTTACCTTTTTAGAAGAAGAACTGGTCAGGGTGAGGTTTGGCTTTTTGCTTGTATACTGCTGAGTTACAGAATTAAAAGGTGTGTAATTGAAGTTGTAATGGGGAGCAAGATAGCCACAAATCACGTGTTACAGCAGTGTGTGGCTGTGGCTGTGGCTGGCCTTTTTTTCCAATTAGAAGATCTCTACCAATACCCCTTTTTGGATTAATGGAATAATTAATCAGTGTACTTTATTTTCATCTTTGGATGACACCTAAGTATCTGACAAGTTGAAAACCAGTACAAATCTTGAGGTTTTTTTCTGGATTTCATTTGCCCTTAAGAATTACCTGTATCTAAGGAGACCAGTAGTTGTGCTTGAGGAGAATCGAGTTCTGGACTGCAGGATGAGAATTGAAGGGCAGGATTAGTTTACTGGCAGAGCTGTTTCAGGGGAAAAAAACCCCAACCTATGCTTGATCTCCCACCCATTTCAGTAATGTAGGTTTTTGCTTTTACAAGCAATCAGATTCAATTACATGCATTCTTCAAAGGATGGAGAACCATCTTCTGAAGTATTCTGAAAAGATTAATTTATTTAGCAGTAGTTCTACTTGCAAATACTGAGCAAAAGCATGGATTTTTTGACAGTCAAAATAGAAGAGTTTTTGATAGAGAGATGGACTTAAGTGTTTTCATTTGAAAGGGATGATAAAATACAGACAAAGTAGGGAGCTAAAATCTTCCCAGACATATTTTTACCCAAATCCAAAGGGTTATATGCAATAATGTAAAGCTTTTAGAAATTGGAATTTTTTTATTCCATGATATAATGCAGAATACACAATTGTTTCAGTATGGAATGATCAGAGAGAATAACTAGTTACCTAAGGAGCTGCTACCAGGTTATGAACATGGGTGCCTCTGTGCAGAGGTGTGTGGCTACAATGGTGGTCCTGAAAGACAAAAAGGACAAGTTCACAGCTCTAGCTGCCCCCTCATAGTGAGAGGAAGTAGATCAGGCTCTGTGGGCCCAAACCCTGTGAATTCTCATTTGGATGATCTGCAAATGTGGTAATTCTCAGTTCCTTCTGGTCTTTATCCTTCACAGGGAATATTTAAGATAATATAGTTTGCAGGGTGGTTGAGTTTCTGTGGGTTTGGTTTTGTTTTTTTGGTTTTGTTTGGGTTTTTTTTAACAGTTCTGACAAATTGAACTTTATGTATACTTAACAAAGCTTTTCCTTCTAACAAGTTGTGGTACAGAGAAGACCCATCAGTTCTGACAAATTGAACTTTATGTATACTTGACTTCTTTTTAATTGTGGTTCTTAATTTTTCAGTGTGGCTTATTAAATAGGCTGATAGAGCTATCATTACAGAAGAAATCTGTGGCTCCATGTAGAATGTTTGTATTAAATGAGGTAGTCTCTACTATCACTTGCTAAGTCATAGTTGCAGCTCAAATCTAGTTTGATTTACTTTTTAAAAAAGATGCAGATAGATAAGGTCAGAAGAAAGCACCAGTAATAAGAGGAGGAACTGTGAAAAGGATCCTTAAAGATAATTCAGTTGAGTGTATTTATTTGGAAAAGAAAGCACTGTTGTCTAAAGCTACGTAAAGCAATTCATATGTATTTAAAAAAAAAAAAAGAGGGACACACACACAACTAATCTTATTAGTTGGTGAGAGCAGAACAAGAAGGATAATACTCCTAAGCACATTAACTATTTTGTAGATATATTTAAGCTACAAAAATAGCAAGAGAGAAAATGACTTCTAGGAGGATATTCTGGAGTCTCATGCTATTGATGGCAGAAGGTTGAGTCTGGTCTTCAAAGTACCATAAAGTACCTGGGCTTCAGTGTAAGGACTTCTAATGATTCTTCCAGTTGTGAAGAAATGTGTAGGGTACAGCAAGTGAAGGAGTAATTTTAAAATTCAAAGTTACTTTGAGATGATTTAGATATTTTTAAAAGCTTGTAAGTAATCTAAAAGGTAATGGCATGCCATTACTTGATTATTATGATTTATCATAATAACAGCCTCTGAATTTGGTGTCCTTTCACTATGGAGGAACATAAACAATAAGAAGTAAACTGTGGTAAGTGTCTGAATAATTCCAAAGAGAAGTTACTACTATCATTTCAAGTGTTAACTCATAGAATAATTGAGGATGGTAAAGGAAATATCTGAAAATGAGCTGAAGTTGCAGAACTCTTATTATTTTTTGATAGTTTTAGAATGTGTTTAAACTGTGTTCAGAGATCCTAAGTGTGCTGGCAGATGCTCCAAGACACTTTTAATGGATTTCATCACTTTAAAAAACTCAAGCATTTAGACTGTCAATTTTGTATTGGGTGGTTTTAAAATAATTTGATATGGAGGCTAAAACCCGAAGAGACTGTTTGTGATAATCTGCAACTGTGTTTAGTAGTAATGCAGGGTTACAGCTTTGCTTGTGCATAAATATTAATGTCAGCATGTTGTATTTCCACTTTTTTTTTTCTCTCCCTCTACTATAGGTACTAAATTATATTCAATAGCTGTGGATCAGTCAAGTTAAATTTGTTTTGAATTTGATAAGTCTGAGATCAGTCATCTTAAAAAGGAAATAATAGTGTTTCTTACTATAAAAGTATGTATGCTCAATAAGGGAGGGACATCTTAAAACTGAACTATTTGAATTTTTAGTTGATGCCAAGCTGGGAACGGTGCTTTAAAAGGCAAAAGCACGCTCAGAATTGAAGATGATCTTGATCAATTTGAGAAACAGGACGGGCAGACTCATTTTGTCAAGTCACAAGTTACAGATGTCTGAAAAGTGATAGCATTGTAAAAGTAGTAAGCTGTTTTTGAGGCTATATTGAGAGGCATTTCTCTTAACACCTGGCGAGGAAATTTCTTCTCTTACCTAAATGCTGGTGTAGCCTCAGCTGGGTGTAGCATTTTAAGAGAGATGTAAACAAACTGAGAAGAATGACTTGCTTTTGAAGGTAGAAGGAAGAGAAGACAATCTCTGGTGCCCTTGGGGCTTATCTACAGGAAATAGTAGTGTATTCTTTGGACTGGCTAAGAGTTAAAAAGACTGTAGAGTCTTAAGAAAAATGAAGTGTTGGAGAAGACAGCCTAGGGATGCTGAAACATTCCTTTCTTATTTGCTGTTCCTGATCTTGCCTGGGGGTGGGAGGCTGGATTGTATCCCTAGGGTCCATGGGTTGGCTAGTCAGCCACGGGTGGTCTGTGGGAAGCCTCCCTCCGTTTTCTCCATGAAGGTGGGTAGGAATTATTTTACACTATTCCAGCTTGTGGGCGCTTCCCGCTCCGTTTGCGTGCGGCCTGTGGCTTAAACGCGAAGCTGCTGTTGCCACATCTGTAGAAAAACAGCCTGCATCGTACCTTTCTCCTCATGCCAGCAGTTTAGCATTTAAAATTGCTGCATCAACATTTCCTACAAGGAGGGCCTTGATGATCTAGCACTAGTGCTGACAAGGCCAGGCTGTCCAGAATTAGGTGGTTTCTCAAGGTCACGCACTGACCTTGCATTTTGAATACCTGAGCTCTGTATTTCTAAGGCTCTTTAGTTATGCTCTATATCTTAATGTGCAAAAAGAGCTTTAGCCCTTTGGGAGCATGTGCAAACCACTCCAAGTATCTTTTCCTGAAGTATTATTGTTCAGTACAGTAGTACTGCATGTTCACTGATGGGATTTCAGGGATGCTCTGGGGCAGGGTTCCCACCTGAAGAGAAGCACAAAGAGAGCAGAATGAATGCTTTGTTATAAATAATATGTAAAAGTAGCTGTTTAGGTTTTTTCCAGGGTATTTGTAAACACCGATAATACTATCTAAATATTAATAGGTTTTTCCTCTGCCTACTGCCTGCATGTTGATACTGAAAAATTTGATGTGATTTGGGACTGTGGAGTGAGAGGATAAGCCTGAAAATGGTGGATCCAAATAATGGTTATTGGGAAGAAATGGTGGAAGTTAAAAAAACCCAAAAAAACCCAACAACAAAACAACCAACAACAAAAAAACCCCAATCAAACAACAAAAAAACCCCCAACCAAACAAATAAAACACAAAACCCCAACACCAAACCAACCAACCAAACACGCACTCCCAGAACAAACAGAAAAGCTGCACTTCTGGAAGTTGAGTTTGAATGGCAATCACAATCAAATCTTTAGTGTAAAACTAGAAGTTTTCTTCTAGGAGAAAACCAGCTGTGAAGACTGCTGGAATAATTGTGACACAATTGGTAAGAAAATAATAAAAAATGCAGTAAATTGAAATCTGCCTGGTATATTTTGTCTCATGCAGTCAGTGCTGTACTACAGATGCCAGAAAATAGCTGAAGATTTTTTCTGTGCACAAGGTTAAATCTGACTCTCTTATGTAACTGTATTTCTCTCCATTTTTATGTCGTAGCATGGACATTGATAAAAAAGATACATGTAAAGAGATGCACACTCCTTAGTTTGAGGGGTAAGAACTAAGCACTGCCATTGCCTTGCTGTTCCCATCTTCTCCTGAATGCAGATCAAACGATCCTTTATTCTGCCATTCACCAGTGTAAGCCACTCAGGAGTTTTTTTTCTGGCCGATCCCTTTTATTTTATTCGTTGTCTATGTAGAAAATGTACAGCTTTAGTTAGCCTAGGTAGATGAGATTGTACTCTTTATACATTACCTTTATATGAATAATGTAAAGTACACTTGTTTATGGTGAAGCGTGCTGCCACTGAACTCAGTTTTCACCGAGGCTAGTGCTTACTATGTGTTGTCTTAGTTGCAAAAGGTGCGAGGAAGATTTGAAATGCATTGTGTTGGGCAAGGGTTATTTTTATTTTAGGCTTCTTGCAGAGCTGTAGCCTGTGACAGGGCAGAGTGTCAGATCAGGTTGAAGGGGTAAATGTTTCCTTCCATTCTGAATTCTCTGCTTGTCCTTTGAATTAAAAGAAAGTTTTTTTGCAATGGCTTGTGGGACTTTAGTCAGAGAATGCTAATTAACTCTAATGGCTCTTACCTAGCCAAATCTCTGCTCATCAGTTCGCAGAGATTCCTTTTAAAGTAGAACTTAAAGCAGATTGTCTGTAAATGCTTAGATATTCCAGTGATTGTTCTAACACATCTGTATGCCTAGATTACTTCTGTTATTAGTTAATCTGTACAAATGTCTGCTTTTTACACACACCGATAAGCTGAGTTTACAGTTATCCTGGTAATGCCTCAAAGACAATGGAGCTTGACTCAGAATGGCTGTCAATAACCAGGACAGATCCTGCATTAAATTTTGTCAGGTGCAGACACACAGTTTGAAAAAGAGAATGCAGATACATTCTGTGAAGTCTCACCTGAAGATGAACTCTCACAATAAAAATATTGGGCTTATTCTCCTCAGATATTTTTATTGTGAAATCCTGTACAGATACTTCCTGTATTTCAAGTATCAGAAAAGTACAACTGCATTTTCAGTGTGTTCATCAAATACCAGCGAACTGCAGGAGCACTACTGCTCATTGCTGGTCCAGGACTACCTGGCACAGAGGTGAATGCTTTTATTACAGTTAACCCATGAGTTCAAATTCATATTCTTTAAGACTATCTCAAAAGTGCTAATCTTTCCTATGAGAGCCAGTGGGTTTGAGAGAGCAAGCCTGGAAACTCTCTGGTATGGAAAAAAAGCATCAGTTGCTTTGTGAGGTCTTTACTTCTGGTACTCTTACCTTCACAGCAAATGTGTTGTTTTACTCACCTGTCATCTCTGTCATCGAATGCTCCTCATCTTTTGATTTAGCATAAAATACTGCTTTGTCTTTATACCCTGTCTGAGATAGTATTTCCCCCTTGCTTTTGATAGAGAACTTTTGGAAGCTTTTAAATTAGAAATCTGAAGGTGAGAGCCCATGCTAATTCCGGCCAGAGTCCACAGCATTTTATATTATTACCCTTTGCACATAGTTCATGTGACTGCTGTGTTTGTTAATTGACTGTGGGCTGGTTTTGTAACCTTGCTTCATTAAACCTCTTGAAGTTGAGATGGTACAAACTTAAGAATGACTTCTTTTTTTCACTTAATTGTGAATTATGAATGAATTGCCAGTTCTTTCCTTCCCTTCCAGTCCCATGAGGATATGAACCTGAAATCAACTTGTACAGTAGAGGCCTAAAAAACAGATGTAGCCTAGATATTATGGTAACTGATACTTTGTAAAGGTTAACAAAACAAAACACTCCCTAAACACAAAGAGTAGTTGTGTATGCATTCCTGCAGTAGGTAAATACAGGTAACTTTAATATTGCTTAAAATAAAAGTGGAGGAAGACAGCCAAGAAAGATTGTTCTCCTAAGCAGGAGCGAGGCAGTAAGTGAAAGAAATGAGAAAAGTGGGGGAGGAATCCAAGCATTTAGATTTCATATTTTTGTAACCATTGTGTTCTAGTTTCTTGAGTTGTATTTGAAATGAGTAATTTCTCCTGGCATCTCACACAATTTAATTATCCTAGTTAAAACATTTGTTTTGAAATATTCTTGAGATAACTCAGTTGTTTCCAGTTGTAAGAGACAGAATGAATTTTAATACATTATGGGTGTTGTAAGCGGCTAACAAGTTTATTTTGCTTAAAAGTAGCTACTACAGAGCCTTTTCACAAAAGGACCTGTTTTTTGCTAATGCTTGGTCATTTCTTGCTCAGTTTGCATGAACGCTGTGTAAAGTAAGGAGAACTTTCTGTGTTTTGCCTTCAGCAGTTTTTTCTTGGAAGTAAAAGTAACATCCAAAGAACAAGTGCTTAGATATAAGAATTGCAGCCAAATGTTGTAAAATATCTAGTTGTTCTTCTCTATAGTGGGCTCTTATTTCCCATAATGGTATCAAATCTTACGGGCTTCTGCTGCATTTAGAATAAGAAAACAGGACAAAGTACAATGTCCTGGAGCAATCAAAAATCAAGTTGTGATTTCAATAGATTCAACTCTGTGCTGAGTACCTAACAAAGTTTTGCATTTCTAAAATGTTTAATGCCTAAGGAACGTTATTTGCAGTCAGGAAGATCTTACAAATATTAAATATCTTTGCAGGAACACTTAGTCAGTCTGGATGAGCCAGCCTCAGAAGCTGGACAAGAAGCTCTGCTTAGACAAGAGCAAGCAAAAATCATTCGTTTTGAAAGGCAAGCAGAAGAGTTCCTCAATGCAGTCTTTTACAGAAAAGGTTGGTTTTCATGGGGGGTGGGGGGTGGGAAATGGTGTCTCTTGCTGGTCTTTTTGCATGCAATGCAGGTATCAAAGATCTAATGTTCAAGTTGTCATTGTATGTTCAGTATTTTTCAGTTATATATATTTATTAAGAGTAAAAATTGACTCAAATAATGTAGCAATACAACAGTGTGGGCTTGGGACAGAGGAAGAGAGTATAACATACTTAACTGTAAGACAAATCTCTCTGTGAGAACACTGGTGGTTTGCACTTTTGGAGGGATGACTCAGTTCTTATCCAGCAGAACTGTTCCCCTGAAACTAATGTTTAGGTGAGTGGGCTGTTTGGAAGGGGAGGCAAGTGTTGGTGGGTGTATATATAAAAATTTTATGTACTTATTTATTTAATTTTATTTTAGATTTTAATGGGATCTCTACTAATGCAGTTTTTTTGTAAAGGTCAACAGTCTTCTCACTGTGGTCTGTAGTGATTGCCCACCCCCAGCAGTCCACAGTATAAAATATTGTTGAAATAGTGCTAAGGGGGGTGTATGGAGAATTCAAAACATGATCAGCAAAAGAATTGGAAATCAGTGCTGTAGAACACACTGAGAACAATTGCAGTAGCTGAATGCTAGACAATCTTGTAAATCTCTTCTGGAGAGTTGTCAGTTAAACTGTGCTCTTAGGAAGGCACAAAACTCATTTCACTGTTTTCTGTCAATCTGAGAAACAGGAATCCAGAGGTTGCTTCCAAATGCATCCTGAATGAAAGTATATTGTACTTATCAGTCTAACCCATATGTGAGAAAATCTGCCAAATCAGTAATTCCAACCTGTCTGCTGGGGACAATGTGAGGCTTCAGTTTAATAAATTAGAAATTGCTGTAGACAGTCCTCAGTCCTTCCTCCCAGTGACCAAAATATTTAAAGGTGTTTTAAGTAGATAACAGTATCTTAGCTTTTCTTTTATGACTCAAATGAATAAATACAAACTATGCATTATGATGTATTGCATGAAGTATAGAAGCATGTGGGATGGTAGGAAGGGTAGTTGTTGCATTACCACTGATAGTTCAGATAATGCTTTTATTCCAAGACTTCCTTTTCAGTGGTGTGTTTGTTTGGGTTTTTTTCTTAAGGTTAAGGTTTCCTTTTGCTTTTGTATTTATCCCGTCTCTCTTTAAATCCAGAAGGGAAAACAAAAATCTAGAGAAAATATACTTTTTCCATGTTACCTTTCTGATGAGATGGAAAAAAAAATGCAGTTCCATCACTTCCAAATTGTTTATTGTAGACTTCATCCCTTTAACACTGAGGATAATTTTTATGTACGACCTGTGTGCATGTCTTCTTAAAATACTTACTTCCCTGATTGTCGGAAGACTATTGGTGGATGTGGCAGTGTGCTAATGGGAGCTTTAACACTCTGTCCCTTGTCACATACACAGAATGAAGAGAATGAAATCGCTTCAGGTGTCTAAGAATCTTTGAGAGTTTTTTTTAGTACACTCTTGCTTTCCTTCCTCTGGCAGAGCTGTGCTTGGTGCAAGGGTAATAAGGGAGGGGACGAAGCCTGGCAGGAAGTCAGGTCTGAATCCTTAATGTATCATTGTCAAGCTTGTCTGTATTTAGGTTGCTTGAAAGGTTATTCTAACTTATGCTACTGCCATAAGATCCCCAGGCACTGTCATACCAAAGAGGACTCACAGAATGGCAGAACTCTGGCGCTTCTACATTGCTCAGAGATGCTTGGCTCTCCTGGTTTCATGCCAGTGATTAGTTCTTTTTGTTTTTTTCTTCTTTCCATCCTCAGTGCCAGTAGCATTTGAGACTGGTATTTTGTAGCCCAGGCAGATCAGAGGAAATGCAGATGTTCTGTAAACAATGCCTGTTGCATGTCAAGGACGTGCATTCATGCACTTAACATACATAGATAATTAGAAGGATCAGTAAACTTTCTGAACAGGTTTACTATCCATTAATCTTACGTACTTTCTCTCTGCTTTGTGCCCATGGCACTCTGACTCAGTAATGCTTCTTTCAAACATCCATACTTCCAGTGAAAGCAGCATGGTAATACCTGGTTGTCTGTTATCTCTACCTTGTGGCAGGATAGGACCTTCTTTTGATGGTTTAATGAAATCATACCTTTCTCTGTTTGATACTGCCCTTCTAAGATTTCAGTATAGATAAAATACACAAAAACTATTAAGGTCTTAAAGCTCAGAGGTACTACTTTAGACTATTTATAGCTAATAAATATTTGATGTATTTTTCTTCTCTGAGAATCTCTCCGTTTTAGTTAATTTTAGTTTATTTTTTTCAAAAAACGTAGACACTTGGAGTAAAAATTAACATCTGGTTGGTTTCAATTGATGCTGTAGAGGCACCAGCAAATATTTTGCACTCACTTTTGAGCAAGTTTAATCCTTAGCATTCAGGCTTTATATTAAGCAAGAAGCCTTTAATGTGCCAGGTAACTACCCTCCTGGTTGAAAATTGAATTTTGTCCCCTGAATTAGAGTTTATCTTGAGCAGCACTAGAAAGGTCTCAGTAGTCACTGTGTGCTGATTCTTTGAAGCTGTACATTATGAAGATGCATGGCACATACAGTATCTTCTCCCTGCATTTGGAAATATATTCAGCTCTAAGCAGTTCTGAATTGTGCATATGAGCATGGGTGCACAGTGGGAGCATAATTCTTCTTCAGAAAACATAGAGCCATGGAGCTCTGCCTTCCTGCCAGCCCTGCTTGTATACGCTACAAGCATGTGCCAAATAGTTTGCATCAATGTGATCATGCCATCGGTTTGTGTCCCTCTGGACTTTCCTGGAGCCTTTCACATGTCCTTCAGCAGGTTGCAGTGGAGAGCTTAGGAAATGGAAGAAATGTCACCATAGCAGAAAAAAGCCTCCTTGCTTCTCGAAGCTTGCGTCCTTGTAGACCATTTGAGAAGAAAGTGAGAATATTGATGTACCTAAATTTATGTTTGGCTCATCTCCTGGTGATTTTTAAAATTCTAGTGTCTCATCCTTAGCAATAAAATGCTTGTAGATTTTACAAGAAAATGATTAAGTATTTACATAAACATCTCAGAAGTTTACAGCTACTATACTCCTAAAAGAATACATGCTGCATAAGGTCTTATATTTAGACCTTTTTTGTTCCTTTACTTCCTTTTATTCCTTTACTTAACAGGAAGGAATTTGGGCTTGATTCTTGATTAAGTATTTAAAGCTCAATGTGATTTTTCATAAAGAAACAGAGTAGCTGCTTACTGCTGCTCTCTAGTTTGTGGGCAGCTACATGCTCAACCCTGCAGGTCAATCATCCTTTACAGATACTCTAAAGCTAATTTGTTGGATTGATGCATTTTTGTCAAAAATAGTGGCAAAAGGCAAATCTAATGCTGAAATGTCCCACAGAAGGTTTTGCTAATGCTTCTAATAGGTCAGTCTCAATAGATTACCTTTCAACCTGGGCAATTTTTTTTAAAGAGGAAGTAAACACTTTACTATTGTTCTGTTTTGAGAGCTGCTTTTAAAGATTTATTTGGCCTTCTGCCACACAATTTTCTCTGAATGCTTCTTCAGAAATAGCAAATCAAACCTTTTGAGCCATTTCTGGAGTTGTTGTGGGTCTTTTTTTGGTTTTGGTTGGTTGGGAGGGGGGGTTTTGTCGCTTTTTAAAACCTGATTTGGCCAGAGAACACAGGCAGTGTTTGAGGTGAAGAGGCAGGACTTAGCTTCTGTGATTCAGGAGCTACAGATTTGCTTTAACATCACAAATTACTATGGGTCTAAAATAGTCATTTTCACCAATGTTTTTTGGGTTGCCCACATCCCCAAATACCTTTGTATTTATGCACTATTTCATATAAATAAATTGGAATGTCTGCCTGATCCATTTCACATTTCTTACTAATATATTTAGCAGCTCTTCTAGAAGTAGAATTTTCCTGTGACACATCTTGTTTTTTGTATAAGTGAAAGATCTTTGGGCAATACTTGGTACTGTATTGATTATAATGATAGAAATATCAAAAGGAATAGATAGAATGGGATGGAAGACACTTGAACATTTGATCTTCATGTGAATTATTTTGAAGTATCAGAACTATAGGGCTTTATTTCACAGTAAATTTGTAAGGGAATGCTGCAACTTTTTTATTCCCTCTTCTTCCCTTCCATAGCTACAGGTAAGTTACTCAATTCTTCCACTGGATAACCTGTTCAGGTTTTGTTTGTTTGTTTTTTGTGGGTTTGTTGTTATGGGTTTTTTTTTTTGGGGGGGGGGGGGGGG
>NW_010335180.1:46410-47834 GCF_000700745.2 Antrostomus carolinensis
GAGGAATGAACTTCATTACTTGGTACTTCTATTTGAATCTAGCTCTCCTTTCCATTTCCACACCTCTTAAAGGTCTGGTCAAATATATCTATATTTGAAAAAAAAAGATGAGATTGCATATTTCTCTTGGAAAACTGTTATTTTGGGAAGGTTATACAGAATCAGCAATGGTTCTTGGTCAGGTAGTCTAAGACTAAAGTACATTTTCTACAGAAAATATGTTATCTTTAGCCTTCATTTTTTTCCCTATTTTTTTTTTTTTTAAATAAACAATGACTGAGTATAAAAGTTGTTTTACTTAAAGTGCTTCCTTAAAAAAAAAAAATCTCTAATATTTACAGACAGTCCTAGGGTCTCTGACCCAAATATTCCCCTAGTGGCCCGTGAGATCATGCAGCGAATGATCCGACAGTTTGCTGCTGAATATACCTCAAAAAATAGCTCTACTCAGGACTCCAGCCAGCCCAATAGCACAAAGAACCAAAGCCTGCTGAAAGCATCTCTGGTCGCCTCCTCTCCCACGGCTGCAACTGCTCAGAACCCTGTGCTCAGCAAACTTCTCATGGCTGACCAAGACTCACCTCTGGACCTTACTGTCAGAAAGTCTCAGTCAGAACCTAGTGAACAAGGTAGGACTCTTCTCAATGTCTTGTATCCTACAGCAATCCATTAATGGCATGCCTGTTTCAAAACCAGGCAATTAGAAGTTTGCTTTTTTACGTAAAATGTAAAGTGGAAAATCATTAGATGTTTTTACAGTGAAGTAATGACTAGCTAGGCGTGGCTGGGAGAGAAGAAAAAGACTCTGAAAAAATGTAGGCCCGTAGACATGAGTGATTTTTCTGAAGAAGGGCAAAGGGGATGGACATGCTCCATACTCTGGGCACAGGTGTGCTGTTCCTGCTGGGAGCCACAAGAAACAGTCTGCCAAAATGGACTGTGGGCTTGCTGATAAGTTTACGTGGTAATGAAAACTATAATGTTGTCTCCTTTCTGAAGATCAGTACACAGTCTGACTGAAGGAATGATTTATTTTCTTTCTGGTCATAGTATGAAAACAGTATCTTTTAAAAGTCTATGAGAAATTGCTTTGTGAAGACTGTGAAAATGATACCCATGACCTGTACAAAACTTCCAGGTTTATGTGTTTGGAAGAAATGTCTCTTTTCTACTTTAAAAATAGACTTGTTCTGCAGAGCACAGATTGAATAACTTGTAACAGTGTTGCAGAGCTTGTTTTAATTTGAAAACCTTGCTTTCCATCAGAAATGTTTTTTAATGAGCAAATTCTGTGAGTGATTATAGTATGTGAATGTTTTTTTTCTGAAACTGTTGAATAGAGGTTATCAGAAGTTTATCCCACTGATAGACTTAGACTTATCCTTCTGAGACTTAGACAGGCTGGAGAGTTGGGCAGGGAGAAA
>NW_010335181.1:0-4918 GCF_000700745.2 Antrostomus carolinensis
GGGACGGCAGGGGAACCAAAGGCGAGATACCTGCGGGCTGCTCACTTCCCGTCTCCTTCCCGCAGCCACGTCGGAGCCCCAGGCACTGCAGCAGCTCTGGTGGCAACCTGGGTACCCCAGACAACCTGCCGAGGGGCTTGTGAGCTCCCGTGGCTCTGGCCTGATCCGTCTTTCCCCCAGCACCCATGTTATCCTTGCGCTTGATGCTTCATTTATTCCCAGAGCTTGGATAAGACCTGGATTAAACCTGGTGGGGAATACAGGGGCAGGGAAGGAGGTCTGAGCTCAACTCATTTGTGTTGACTTGTTGCAGACTTTGCTAGGGAGCTGCTGGATGCAGATGTCATTGGCTTCTCCTTGAGCTGCGAACCTGTTCCTCTCTGATCAAGCCACATCTGTAATGTGTTGTTGGAGTTTTGTGACCTGATTCTCTGGTCTTTTGGAGTTTCTCGTAACCTAAATGGCTTCTTGGAGATGACTTGGATAAGGGCAGGGTCCTTTGAAAGGGTTGCACGGGAGGGAGGTGTCTTGGTTTGGAAAAATAATGTACGGATGACCCAGATTTCAGAACTGTGGCTGAATTGGGTGAGGAGGAGGCATCTGTAAATCAGTCTCAGAAGTTGTATCAAATCCAAATTATTTTTAATTCTCAATTACTGTTAATATTTGGAACAGCTCAGCTGGCTTCCACGAGGAGAACCTCATTTTGCCAAGTTGTGATTGAGGGCAGTGTTTGTAGTGTACGGTCTGTACAGTAGCCTAGCGATCTTGATAAATCTGTGAGTGGGGTTACAGGATGTAATTACTAGTGACAACATGTAACTAGGCCTGAGGCTGGTGCTGCTGTTGAAGCCCCCTGTTCCTGCTGTCTGAAATAGTGGTCCTCAAATGCTTCCTCTGGGAACCTCTTGTGCATCCTGATAGATTTTGCTGGTAAGAGTTTGTTCCCTGGGACTTTTATTTCATCCTATTAAGACAGATGTTCTTGCTTCTGTTCTATTGAGTCTTCTCCTTTCTTATGGTTCACTTGTTTGAAGTGCTTTCTAGAGGTAAAGAGCCAAATTTTGCTTTTTTTTTTTTTTTAAAAAAAATGAATGTTTTTTTAGAGGTAAAAACCCAAATTTTGTTTTTTTTTTTTTTTTTTTTTTTTTTAACATACTCTACTTTGGAGTCTGGTTTAAAGTGGGCTGTTTTATTTAAGTAGTTTGTATTAATGCAAATTACATTCACTCTCCATGGTTATTCTAGGCAAAATTTAAGAAACAACCTGCAAGGGATTTCAAATTCATGATTAGAATATTTTTTTTTTTCCTATGAATATTTGATTCTAAGACTTATGCTTTCTGTCATCTGGTTATCTTTCCAGTTTGATGTTGGCTACTTAGTTACTGTTTAGCTAAACTATACATAGCTAGCTTATTTTAATAGTCATGCCTGATAAGTTTTGCAATTCCTTTCAGCCTCTGCAGCTCCCCACTGAACTCCGGTTGTATCTTTTAATGAAGTACTTAGAAGTGTCTTCAGTGCAAGTGTAGCTGTGCTCTATTGTTTCGGCACTTGGACTGTACAGAGATAAATTGTTTCCCTCTTCTGTGAGGTGATCACAGAGTTAATGTTCATAGTATCAGCCATTTGGGGACAGATGCCTTATTCTGACCCCCAGCAGGTATTTACATTCCCAGCTGATTATCACTGCATCAAATCCAAAATTCTATTAGAAAAGTACCCAGTCTTGATTTCAAGATATCAAGTGATAGACTGCACTGGTTCCCCAGGTAAATTATTACGATGACCGATTACCCTCGCTAATTTCTTATCTCAATCTGTCCAGCCTGGTTCCTAACCACAAAGTCTTGCTACAAATTTTCGTGCCAGATTACAGAGCCTGTTGCTGCCAGGATGACACATCCCAGCAAAAAAGATGGCCTGTTGTACTGCAAGCTTCCAGCTGTTACCCGTGTTAACCTCTTGCTTCTGGGAAGAGGCAGTTGTGGAGCTGTAGTCATAGGGTGACTGGTATGATTTAGAGCAGCGGCAAAGTGTGCCTGGCTGTGGTGTCCGTGTGGAGGCAGGGCTTTCAGAGAAATGTAATTGAATAACTTGTGTTCCTTGGAGTATGGCTTCACGTGATGGTTAGTCCAGCAAAACTACAGGCTGCTGCTGGAGGAATGATCCAGTTCTCACCCAGTCCTGACTGCAAGCTCCTGCCACTTCCCTTGGATCAGATCTAGTGACCAAGTGGCCTCCAGTCAGTTCAATCACTGCTCCAACTGAAATTTAACCCCCTTCCCTACACAGAAAATATGACTCCTGGATCTGGAAGTTGGATCAGCTTGCTCTCTGGCCAGATGGTGCTAGGTCTGATGCAGAAAGGTAGCATGCCTCTGGGCATGAGAAAAATGGAGAGGGACTACCTCTTTCAATAGCAGTCTCATGTGCCAGATTAGATGCAAGAGGGGATCTTACATTTAGTTCCTATGTTTCTGCGCTCAGATAAACAAGATGTGGTTGCAGAAATCCTCTCAGCTGGCACTGCCGTTGAAAGAAGCCATCATGCCTACCACTTGTCATCCGTGTCAGTTCCCTGCTCTGGTTTGTCGTGAGACCACACGCATGCCTAGACTGCCAGAAGAGAAAGGGCAGTGTGGGCGTGGGAATAAGGAGGGCAGATGATGGGACTCCTTTTGGCAAGCTGAAGAGCTTGTGAAACTAAGGCTTGAGGTACAGCAATTGTCACAAGCGTACCTTGCCTTAAATCTTAATGGAAGCTAATGTGGCTTTTCACCTTCCCTTTGCAGCAGATGTGTGAGAATAGCTGCCGTGATTTGTGCAGGAGCCCAGGTTAAGTCTGTTACATGACTTGGGAGAACTGGGTTTAGCCAAGACTGGGTTTAGGTCAGCTGCATTTATGTCTTTGGTGAAGTGTGTGCATTTGAGTTAGACGTTGTGTGGGAAAGAGCATTTAATGTACAAAGAAAGTGGTCTGTGCCTTGGCTCTGACATACTGATACCTGTGAAAGATTTGTCAGTGCAGAAGAGTTGCAAGCTAATGTATTTGTGTTCGCAGTGCGAGGTTCTCGGTGGGTTTCAGTGCCTGAGCCAGCTGGGTACCCCTTTGGGAGAGCTTTGATAATCTTGTCTCCTCCACCACCAAGTGATTCTAGATTTCTCGCTCTTCTAGTGGAGTAAGTTTGCTGTCACAAACCCCATTCCCTGTCTATTGTTTTAAACACCATTCCTTCAAGTGTAATGCTGAACACTGCAGGAGATGTGGAGCTGAGCCTGTGGTGGAGACTCGTTTTGAGCTCTCGGTTGGTCTGGGGGCTGGATTACAGCTAGATGAAGTCAAAGAAGAAATTCCCATGACTTTAGTGCAAGTTCAGTGCAGGGCCAGGGGAGGGCTATTGGTTTTGATAGTGGGAAAAATTTAGAGGGTGGAGAGGTGGTTACCATGACGTGTACAAATGTATGTATGTAAACAGAAACGCATATGTAGATGTGTACAAAATAGAGGATGTTCTGATGCTAGAAAGGGATGAGGAAGAGTGGCTACAGAAACCGTAATTGGATAGTGTACAAGAAGTAAACTGAAGTGGGAGGAAGCGCGTGAACCTGCTGCTGCGAGAATATTACATTAAAACAGAGCTGGCCATAAATTAGCTTCCTGAGAACGTATCCTACTGTCACTAAGTCACGTAGAAGGGTGTGACATTCGGACATCAAGCTACCTCTTTGTAGTCTCAAATTGAGTATCTAGCTGCGTGCCGGTGTTCAGTGTGTGAGGTCCGCTGCCCCTGGCCTTGCTGGTGCTCAGAGTGCATTCAGCGCTTGAGTTCCTGCCACTGATCATACACAAAACTCCCCAAATTCTTACCTGGGTCAGGCTGTGGTGGTGCCCAGTGGGATCCACAAGCTTGGTGGTCCCCTGTACATGCCACCTGTGGGCAGAGCAGAGTCATACACTGGTGAGCAGACCCAGCCCTGCACAGGGTGTGACTGGAGGAGGAAAGGTGAGGAACAGCTGCTGCTTCATTGATGAATCCAACAGTAGAGTTTGAGGATCCAAAATACACCCCTCTAGAGGGGAGGGGATTAGGATCCTGGTCATGTCAGGGCATGATTTGTTCAGATCACAGAAGTCCTGAGATAATCAGGGGACACGTGGCGCAAGGCCCGAGTCTGGGTTACAAGCAGACCTGTAACCTGTTGGACTTGGTCGTTGTTTAGGGCTACCACAAAGTGGCTGGGATAGCTACACTTGCATGGTCACTTAATAATGGAAATAGATGCCAAGATCAGTGTTAAACCAGCACATACATCACTCGTGGGAGGAGGAGTGGCAGGAAGATGCTTTGCCCACAGTGTTACTGGGCAGCTACAAAAAAAATATGCATATATAAGCATTATGGTATGTTGCTTTATACTCACAAAAATTTACAGGTGTAACGATCAAAAGCGCCTGCAAATACTCTTTGAATAAGGTAAGTCTTCACTGGGCCCTCACGTCTTTGTTGGATTCCTGTCCTATGAGGGGATGCTAGTGGAAATTTTGTAAGGGTACACCAGGAAGACTACAGCTTTGCTAGTATACCTCATTTCATAGGAGAAGGGAGGATGCCATAGCTGTACCGGTGCCTAGCAGAGCTCTGATGCAGTAGCTGTGTCTTTAGTGGGTCTGGTCTCTGGGGCAGAATCATTTTGGCATGGATTAGGCCTGAGCTTCTCTTTAGACACAGAAATTTTACTGTAGGTATTCCATAATGCAGGTATCTGAGGGTAACTCTAGACCTAGGAAATATAATCTAGCTGCAACATTTGAGTCGATCTCTTTTCTGAAGTACTTTGAGATCACTATCTGTTTTTACAGGCGAGGACTGTCAGGTTGCATAGCAGTGAAGTTGAGAAGGTGTGGTGTGTA
>NW_010335181.1:4941-9784 GCF_000700745.2 Antrostomus carolinensis
GAGATGTTCCAAGTATACCACCAGCCCTGCAGGACAACGACTGTGTGTCAATGCACAGTATCTAGAACAGTGAGGATTTAGTCCTGATTGTTGGTATTGCAGATGGCTCAAACAACTCTTCCCATTTGTTGCTTCTCTGCATTTCTCTTTTTCTGTAACTCACTTTGCACATGGAGCTATTTTAGGCTTGAGTATGAGTACAATATAGCTGATGGATCTCATGAGTGGGTCTAGGATGATACATTTCTCTCTCCCATCTCTACCCCTTCCCAGAAAGGTGTTTTCTTCTGGAAAGGCATGTTTCAGGTATAGGCAAGAAGAGGCTCAGGATGGAGGGTAGCGCTGAGAAGGCTGCAATACAGCTCACAACCTTGTTGAGACTCTACACTCTGATAAACCTTGAGGTGCAGAGAGGGGATGTTGTGAGAAGACAGTTGAAGAGAAGTGGGAGTACCTCTATTTTCATAGGAAATTATGGGTCACTGTGTGTTTCCCTTGATGCACAAGTGATTGAGAGAGGTGGGTTCACCCCTCATGTTGCCCATAACTTCTTAACACCATCTAGTGCTGTGTTGAAGGATCGAAAATACCTTATTGCTCTTGTCACTCTCTTCCTTATCCCTGGGCACCACTGGGAAGAGGGGATGTTCTCTTGGTGCACGTGGAGGGGATTGAAAGCAGAGCCATAAGGTGTTCCCATAGGCACAGGGCCAACACTGCTCATTTCAGTCAGTCCTGTGCCATCTGGGATGACAGTCTTCCTCTGACATTGCTCGTGCAGTCCACCTTATCTTCCTGCCCCTGGACACTGAGTAAAATGAGCTGTTTCATTTCAGAGAGGTGCAGAGAAAGGAAGATGAGCAATTTGGACATGTGCTGGAGCAATGAAATGTGCCTTATCCTGGAAGAGCAAGGCCAGGCATGCCAGTTATGTCATTGCAGTGTGTGCTCTGACCAGTCACAAGGGAGGGTCAGGGCCATAAAAAGCAGCCTAAAATGGTGACTGCCTGTATAGAAAAATCGTGACAGCTGAGTTGCCCAGTGGGTGTTACCAGACATACCAGAGCCATTTTTTCTTCATTCTGTACACAGCATTGTTTTTACCTATTCAGCTGCTGAGTGTCTAATAGTAGTGATATGAGGCATGAAAATAGGCATCTGAGTGTGAAAGGGGAAAAATGGACTGACTGCCTCTGATAGTCATAGCAAAATGGCTTTTTAAAGGAATAGAACAAGAAGAGATGAGGTATGCTGGATTGCACGGGGCAAACTGGCATGAACAGAAATCTCAAGTTCAGCAATGCAATATGGAAGAAAATCTGCCCTGAAATGTATTATCTTTTACTAGAATGTTGCTTTTGAAAAGTTAATTTAAAAGATGGCATTGTACAAAAGTTTGGTTGTGACAATGGAAAACAGTGAACAAAGTGCATTTAAAGAAAAAAAAAAAAGTACTAGCAGATGTGGGAGCCAACTACAGAAGGGTTGAGGTAAGTGTGTGCAAAAACACCGACTTGGTTTTAAAGAACAGTTTGGTAGAGAGAGAGAGAGAGAGAGAGAGAGTTTTGTCTATCGAGGTAGCAAGAAATACCCGATGCTGTATGTCCTAAGCTCATAAAATTGATGGAGTTGCAGAAGGGGTCTCACCTGAATGAGGACACAGTGAGAAAGAGACAACAGTGACTGTTTGACATATGTGAGGTTATGGGATGGGGGCTTTCATGGACTGTACACTGAGATCTGTACAGTACAAGTAGTATGATACCAGAGTAACACTGGTCCAGAATGAGATGAAACAAATAATTACGGATGCTACTTTGTGTGAAAAATGTGTCTGTTGTTTGTACTAAGCATCTCTGCAGCACAAAAGGAAAATACCATAGTAATATGGTTTGTGTCTTGAAGAGCTTTTTTTTTTTCCTCAAAAATACATTTTTTCCCCCTCAAAATACACAGGAAGAAAGAACAGAATGAGCAGTCAGTATATTTTTGTTGGTGAAGAGATTGCTTAAATAAGACTTTGCTTACGGTTGCAATCAGATACAGAGTTTATAACAGGGCTTTGCATATTCAGTGCACTGAGCAGCCACTCCCTGACTAATCCTCAGAGTATGTCTGTGAGGTAGGAGGGGTTAGGATTACCTCAGTTGCACAGATGACCCTCAGACAAGCAGAAACTGCAGGAAACTGCCAGAAGTAGGAGCTGGGGATTCATCTGGATGAGGTCTGGGGATGCAGGTGCAAAAAGAAAATGGTTATAATCTAAGTCTTTTGTAGATGCTTTTTTAAAATGAATGACTGTAGTGGGAAATTGAAGGAGGGAGAGCTCCTGCTATCCTAACGTGCATGTTCCCTTTTCAGCCTGTGTTATGTTGTTGATGATCACAACCATCCTTTGTCAACCCATTGACTTGAAATTTCTAGGTGATCGCAACTGTGTTGAACTGTTCAGAAGCTGTAGCTGGAAACAGCAGTCCTATGGCTGCATCTTTGTCACCTTCTGTTAGGGTAAATGCTAGTAGAGCAGGAACAGCAAAAAGCTTGGAGTGCAGGGTGTTTCCCATGTGTGTGACCGAAGCAGTAATGCTGATATCTCCTGCTGTGGGTATAGCTCTAATCGCACCTTCTTTAATGCAATTGCTTCTTGGGAGCCTCTCTGCCGTGGTCTGTGTCATACCTCCTGTGTAAAGTGCTGCCAAGCGTGACAGTGTAGATTTGTCACATCAAGACGTGTGTCGCTGTTCTTCACATCAACAGCCTCGTGGCAGTGAGTCGCACCAGATGCAGCCGTCAGTGCCGCAGCATTGCCACCAAGCAAAGGCAGAGCCATTGCTCATAGCGCAGTAGCTGGACTCAGGCTGTTAAACCCTCCTGCTTTGCTGCCCCTCCTAGGCAAGGACTGCTGCCCCTGCCTCTCACCAAGCCTGCTGAGAGCCTGGGACCTTGCTTGTCTTCTCGCCTTGTCCTCAGCTCTCTGCCTTGCTTGCAGTTCTGTCCTGTTGAGCCGAGAACTTGCACAAGTCACTCACTTTGTGTCCCTGCCAATCCACTAGAGTGCTGACCGGCTGTCTCTCGCACATGGAAGAGGAGAGGTGCTGGGTTCAGTAGCAGTCAGCAAACATTTGTGCTGAAAGCCAGGTACCCCAAGTGCATCAGTCTGGCAGAGGTGAGACTAAAGAGCTGCTCTCTGTACGGGAGGGCCTTTGGGAAGAAGCCTCTGAGAAGGAGAGCTCTGACTCTTCCCTCCCTCTTGGGCATGGTCCACTGACACCCCAGCCCCTTTACTGGTACCATCCCAATCCTTCTCTCTCCAAGCACTACTGTTGCTCTTAGCTTTCCCAAGCTGCAGCAATCATACCAGATTGTACTCTTTGCTGTTGCCTGTAGTGATTTTTTCAAGCACAGCGAAGCGTTTTGCCATGTGCCAAGGCTGATAAACTTGTTTAGGTGAGTTTGATGGGCAGTGTCAGAAGTTACCACTGAGAGCTGCCTATGAGGCTGGGCTGGAGGAACGCCGCTGTATCTCATTGAACTTGGGAGAGATGGGATGTTGATGTGTTTATTTATATCCCACTGATCAAAGCATGTTGCAGGTAATGGGAAAGGCAGCGAGCTGAGTCTTAGATTTCATTTAACTGGTGCCTATAGCTTCCCAGGGGAAGTTTCTCATTCATGCTAAACTATGCACAGCTTCAATTAGAATACAGCATGCACGCTTGCGTAGGCTGGGGGATGCGAGTGTACCAAGGACTTTGCATTCCTCAGCTGGAGCTGGCATTATCTTGTGATCGTGTCATAAAAGAGGTAAAGGAAGTTCTGTTGGGTCTGTATTACACTAGAAGTCACGAGCTTCAGGTGGATTTAAGGCACACAGACCTGATTTTACTCTTCTGTGTCTCAATCTAGTAGGGTGGGACCTGGGAGGGGAAAGAGAGAGGTGGTTTTACATGCCGCAGGCCTGAGGAAAAGGAAGCCATAGGCCAGTCAAGAGTCCGAGTCAATGTCTTCAAAGACTGCCAAAGGGCAATCTCAGGATTTTAATTGCTCAGCTAATGTCTGCAGAGCCATGGAGTCGTCAATGAGTACATTTTAGGTGATCTTGAAGGGTGGTGGTGGGAAGCAGACTCAACTCCCTCATTCACATGCAGAAAAATTAAAATGGAGGGAGAAAGGATTAAAATATCTGTAATGGTTCCTTATTCATTGAAACCCATTTAATTATTAAAATGGGAAAATATTGTAATTAGTACATTGTAGAAAAGCTAGTGATATTTCTGGGCTAGTAAAATCTGTGCTTTAAGGTAATACAGATTTGGAGCTGTACTGCTTGCAAAACTATGTGGGCATAATTTTTCCCCATTGACAAATGTATTTCTTGCTGCGAGGAGGAATTTCTTTCCAGGGGAAATGTTGCTGAAATAGGGAATACCAGTACTGTTGATCTGGCTGTGCTATTTCTGTTTTTTTGTTGTTGGTTTTTTTTTTTAAGGTTGTACCTGTAGGGCTATACTCTTTTTTTTTTTTTATATATATATATTTTTATAATATGCTGTGTTAATTACAGTATTAAGAACTAATGCTAAATCTTAACTGCAGCATCTATGAGCTGTAATTACTACTATAAACTTTGAAAGAAGGTAGTGGTAATTGGTGAAGCTAGTTCTAAAAAGCATTTCATAAGATTGATGTATATCAGTTACACCATTTAAAACCCTGATTCATACAATTTTCACCACTTGTTCTGAAAGACAAGGTCATAAAAATGCCTTCCTCTCCCTTTGCATTTGGAATATTTCCGTGCTAGACTTTGCAGAGGGTTTGAGGAGGTTTCCAGGGCTTTCCC
>NW_010335181.1:9797-19879 GCF_000700745.2 Antrostomus carolinensis
TTCCCTACCATCTCCTTCTTGTTACTTGTTTTCAGGGGGCTGGCTCCTGTGAGTTGAGCCGGCTGCCATGCAGTGTCCTCTTAGACCCAGTTCTTTGCTGAGGAGAGAAACCTGTGTTTTGGTTCACAGGAACAGTAGAGTCAGTGGCAATAAAGAGACAAGGAGATGTTAAACTCTAAAATAATGTCTCCTTTGAAAATGGTTGTAAATCCTATTAGGATATCCCGCTTCCTGTAGTGCCTGCTTCTAACCTGGAAGGGCAGCAAACGTGTTACTAGCAAAGGGCCAGTATTGAAATGGGGAAATTTCCCTGCTCTGGTGCTTCTGTTCTGCGTGGGCTGGTGAGGGTGCACCTGTTTCTGCATTCGAAGCGCTTGGCAGCCACACACGGCAAGACACCTTCACTGGAACGTCTGGGGCTTGCTTGTAGAATCCTGGGTGTGGTTTCTCCATAACAGGTCTAAGTCCAGGTTTCTGCTTTCCCTCTTGCTGGCCTGTCGCCCAGCCTCTTGTTCCTGTCCACTCCTTGCAGTTGCTGCTGTGGCTTGTGCATCTGCATGTACAGCTACTGCAGGGAGCTGTCATTTTACTTTTATATATTTATTTTCTCCTGGGTCACACCTTTATGGCTGCTCACATCATTCTGCTTCTGGGTTGTTTTTTTGGCCAGGTAACTCCCTGAGGTGGCTCACGTACAGTCATGTGCGCAGTGGCACATCGGAGAAGACTGCAGCAATCTGGATGTGTATCACCTTAATCTGTTCTGGATTTCAGGGTACCGGGTCACATCTTAATCGGAGTTTATTAGGCCCTGATTGTAGGTAGTGTTGAGTGGTCTGTACAGTCAGCAACGGCAGAAGGAATTGAAAGAGCTCTATGTCTTTTTAGGGCCATAAACAGATGAACTTTGCAAAATATCTGCAAATAGATAAATTGGGCTTGACAAATTTGATCGTTCATCTTCTTTAACCCGGTTATACCACAGCATATTTCTCTGTCAGTCTTTTAGTTTTTGGTAGGTCATGTAGCTCACTGGATCAGGTCTAAATGCTCTGCAAACAAGTTCATTGTCATCAGTCCCAGCTGCTGAAAAACAGTAATCAGGTAGAGGGGGAAGGGGGAGTTGCCCTTGCTCTCATTAGTCATAATTTAAAGCTTAACATTTTAGAGAAACCTAGACAGCAAGATGTGATTTTTGAGCCATACTTTCATTTTCAGGCCTTTTTCACACCCTTTAAAGGCCAGACATGCATTTTTCTTAATTGTAAGGCAAAAGTCTCACATAACCACATGATTCTAGGAAGTGGGACTATATGAAAAAGAGAAAATATTGTGATGTGCACAATAAACCTGTGCCAGTTGGCCATGCAGGCATTACACTGTGAGTAACAACAAGTTTTCCATGTGTTTGCATTAGTACCTTCCTATTCAGCACCCACACAATTCCTGTGGCTTTGGGCGTGTGAAGCTATTTTTCCACGGGGAGAGGGAAGGGGTCCTTGCTGGTGCTTTCCCACATTTACATTTCTTATAACATTTTATTTATATCTAGTAATTTTTGTTCATAATAGTAAATGTCTCAATGTGCTTGTTAGCTTTTTCGATCTAAGCACACCAATTAAGTTTCCAAGAAAGAATGGTTTGTTCCCTGAAAAGCTGGGTTAGGGGAGGGTTGTACCAAAACCTGTTTTCCCCAAACACATCTCTACATCCCTTTTGGATGGACTTATTTTTCTTTTTTCCTTTAGCTTCAGTTTTCAGTACAAAGCTGCATCACTGTTACCTTGTTGCCAAGTATTTTTGATTACGATACAAGTCTCATAATTTTTTTTTTCACTTTTTTTATAAATCTCATTACTGGAGTCATAGGTAATTAAACATGGTACTGGGAGCTAAAGCTGGAAACATGCATTCTAAAAGCACAAAGTGAGGATGAACGTGTTGAAGATTTTGTTGTTGTTGTTGTTGCTATCTCATGGTATGTTGATACCAACAATTTTTTATTGTTATCTTTTGTTGATGGCACTAACAATGTTGAAGCCGGACACATGGTACAGGTTTGTGCTGTAGGTATCGCTGTGGTGGCTGATGAAGTTGTACTGGTAGAAGTTGTTAGCATGGTATGACATACAAGTGCAGTTTTGTTGGTATTTTAGGAATTGCTTTGGTTGCATAGAATGTGCTTTACCTATCGATGCAAAAGTGGTATTTTGCCACTCTATCAGTGGCTGGGTATATTTTGCTGTATAGCTTATTAGTCACCCCAGATTGCTTTGTATCTTCTGTCATGTAGGGCTCTGACAGCTGTCGATAATGGCAGCAAGAAATCTTACAGTTCTCAAGGTGGAACTTGATCTGGCTGTGACAGAGGTTTGCCGAGAACATCACCCAGGATAACTTCCGAGGCCCTTTCTGCAGGGGAGGACAGTTTGTCCCAGTTCAGCTTGCTGAATGTTGTTCATCCTTATCTGTCTGTAGCTTAACTGTGCTCAGGACTGGTACAGGTAACGTGACAACAACCGTGCTCAGCAATGGTTCCGCTGTGCAGCCTGGGCAAGGCCCAGCTTTCAAGTGTGTTTCCAAGCCCTTTGATGTTTTAATGGCATTTGCATCTGTCAAAATGGTTTGGTGCAAACATTAGCATTCTTTAATCTGAGACTCAAAAACAGCAGCGTGGGATTCTGGCTCATGCTTCTGTAGCATAGTAAGAGAATATGAAATTTCTGCTGCTGACTGGAGAATCTCTCCCATCTAGGTCCTGAATCACTCTGTTTAAAGAGAAACTGGGAACTCCTCTAGTTTATAGCAAACCTGCTATCTAGGAACGTGGATAGCATGCTGCTGGCAGCCAACGCTGCATAAAAATCCATAGTGTAAATCTCAGAAGTCCTTGCCTCCTTCTGTGCCCCAGATGTTTCTGTTGGTCGTCTCTCCATCCCCCGAGTTTGTAGAGAAACCTGCACAGAGCATCTTGCAGCGACTCCGTGCATTACTCTCTGTGGGAATTCTTCCTCTGCCCAGTAGTGTCAGTGGTCTTTCTATTAAACTGCAGCAGTGAGAACCATACACAATTCTTGTTTGTTCCCATACCAGAAGACTGCAGAATATCAAGGCTTATCCATTGCTTTTATGAATATAAAACTTAAGTTCTGCTTAAAGTGAACCCAGTTTTTTGATATACCTGTGACCCCATTTTATCCTAAGACTGAATCATTTTTATTGCATCCCTGGGAAGTGCAATGTGTGGTCCAAGCCACGGTCCTCACTCACAGTTTGGCAAATGTTCAGTAGCAATTTTCAAGGTGAAATTCTGTTCTTCCCAAAATGGTGTTTCTTTGGCTCTTTTTTTTTTTTGGTTAGCAGTAAGTATTATAATATTAAGTGGAAACAAGTGTAGGAAAGGTATCTCTATTTTTTTTTCTCAGTTAGTGAATCATTAGATAATTAGTAGGTTCAGTATATCTTGAGCGTACCTACCATGAGTGAAAACTAGTGAGATGCTACTGGGAGCATTAAAACTTAGGCAAACTGTCTGCACTGGTGTGCGACCAGGAAGTCTCATTCACTTTTCCCAAGCTTCAGTAGTGGCTTGGACGCATTTTCCAGGAGATGAGGTACTATTGACAGCTTTGTCTTTTTCTCCCCTGCCTGAAACACTCGAGGTGGCTCTTAGTTCCCAGAATACTAACAGCATATAGACTGCTTAGCACCACAGTAGACTCTAAATTATTTTAGCACAGACCTTTTTAGATTACTGTTCTTATTCTTTATGTTCTTTCATTCACCAAGCTCCATCTGCTTTCCAAAACCTCTGAACTGTCTCTACATAACATTGTTTCCCTCCTTCATTCTTATCTCTAGTGCCCTGTGTAATCTCTTCCTGAGCTCAAGAGTTTTGACCCTGCTCCTTCACCTCTCTCGATGGGCTGTACAGTGATAGAGCAGCCCAGGAGTGGTGCCTGAAGATCAGAAACGGTCTCCTTGCAGAGGAATATGTGCAGTGGGCCTCTCATGTGGAGGGGACATCCAGCTGAGAAAGCAAGCCTAAGCATGGCACGAGTAGCTGTATCAAAGTGGAAATGGAGACTTGTGGCAGGGTGGGCTTTGTGTTAGAGCAGCTGCACCGACCCCTTTCCTGAGCGTCTTGCCAAACAAAGCACGTGTGGCCGCCTGGGAGAGGGGTATCTCTGGTGGCAATTCTCCATGATCAGCACAGAATTTTGTGTGGAGAAAGGCAGCTTCTGAGCTAGCCTACATCAACCTGGCTCCTTTTAAGGAGCGTGTATCTGAACTGTGTGATGGAGCGGATTAAGCCAAGCTGAAATAGCAGGAAGGGGCTTGTGGCAGCCTTGTTGCCCCTTGGGTGGGTGTTGCAGCCTTGTTGCCCCTTGGGTGGGTGTTACAGCCTACACAGAGCTCTTCCTGCCTGAGCTGCAGCACACAAAGCTGGCTTTGGTATTTCTACACCAAGCTGTGGCCGTGCTAGCAAGGATGTCTCTGAGTGGTGGGTTGCTTGGGAAAGCCTTTGTTTTAATAGGAAAAATCCATGTCCACGCTGCTCAAAGGTTGCTGTGAATGGCTTTCTCCTCTGACGGCCAGAAGGTCTCTTTGCTGTGTTGGAGAAAAGGAGGAGAGCCAGGGAGAGGAGCCCCCGGTGCACTCGGCAGCCCAACTGGCTGCAGAGTGTCTCTGGTGGGGTGCAGAGCAGCTCTGGTGGAGTGGCCGGGCCCGTCCCGTCCTCGCAGGGCAGGGCTACCCGTCCTCGCAGGGCAGGGCTTTCTCTGCTGGGAGCGTGTTTGCAGCAGCCCGGGCGCGTGGGCTGCCGGCACCCGCAGCAATGGGAGCGGGGTGGGGAGAGCCTCTCGCCCCGCCATGGGGGCCAAGGCCAGCCAGGAGGCACCTGGCACGACACAAGGAGGGTGAAGATGGCGTGCTGAAAGCTAGGTCTCTCCCTGGTTTTGGAGGAGGAGGATCTCGGGGCTCCACTTAGTTCTGTGCTGCCTTGTTTCCTGGCTAGCTGAAGGGCTTGTCTGTGCTTGATAGCACTTGTTATTTCTCCTTTCTTGTTTGTTGGAGGAGGGGGGGAGGGAAGGTGAGGTACTTTCTATTTAAAACCAGAAGTGTTTGTCATCTCCATCCAGGTGAATTAACCCACACTGGAAGGAAGTATGACATTCACATTGCCTTTTGTAATCTGGGAAAGCTGTGGATGGATCATGCATCATCGCAGGAATTGCTTTGTCCACTAGTGCTTTTCCTGCTGTCCTGTTTTGCTTACCTGGCTGCCTTCTGCACCCTTCTCCTCTCAAATTTTGTGCTCCCTACTGCAATGTGACCAAGCATTGCCCCTTTGTTTTCATGCTGGCATATAGCCAGCTGCACCTTCTCACAGTTCCAGCTTGCAGTGAGTTTGTGCATCCAGAGTCACCTACAAGTTAGGTGCATGTGAGCTGAAGTCCTGGATTTCCAGGCCTTCTTGGGAGAAGAGTGTGGCTAGCTTTATCTCAGCAGAGGACATCAGATCATCTGGCAAATAGAGCATGTGAGAAGGTGATGGCAAGCTCAACATCTGATCCAGAGAGATGTGAGAGATCAGTAAGCCCCAGCATGGTAGCGATGAAGTTTCTGAGAGAGTTTGTGTATGTCATATGCCAGATAGGCTCCTGTGTGCTTGTCTATCATGTTCTTGTCCCTACTGCAGATGCTAATTTAAAGTTTGCTTTGGCTCGCCCAGCTCCTGGGGGTCTCCTGGACCCTCTTCTGGTGGAGGACCAAGCTGACCTGCAGTGGGAGCATAACATGGCAGTGCTCCACAGGCAATCTCTTGCATTAACTACTGGGCTCCTCAGTATGTGAAGGCTACAGGTATAGTCAGTCTTGTTTTATTTTCTCTCCCATCTTCACAAAATCCTTATTGCAGAGACATCTGTGTCTTTCACTACAGGGCACCAGCCTTCAAGCAGGAGCTTAACTGTTTCCCTGACTAGATGTGTAAGTCCTTCCCCACTGTCTCTGCAGAAAGTTTGCCTGTCCCTCCTCCTGCCTCACTTCCCAAAGCTTCCTCGCTCTCCCGGAGGTGTGCAAAACACCTGGCAGTAATACGATGAGACAAATCTCACTTGGCAGCTTCCAGTGTTGATCTGCTGTGCACCTCCCTCTACCCTGTCTCCCACTATCATCGTGGAACTGCTCCAAATGCAACTTTAAACTTGTCCTTTCACCTGTCTAAATCCCTTGCAACAGAGCCAGGGAAGTGGAAACAGGGTCTTTCAGCTTAATAAAAGGAAATTTAGTGTTGTGTACATCTGTAACAGCACAGTGAGCAAGAGTTCTTCCCCCAACAGAGTGCAGGCTTGAGTCTGAGCATCTTGCTGCTCAGACCTGCATAGGCCATCCTGTCTTTATTAGTGCTAAACCTTCCTTAGCCATCAGCTTATGTCCAAGACCACTCATTTCCCTGAACGGTCTCTCTGCTGTTGGGGAGCCTGTTTTTGAAAACTGTCTGTATTAGGTGTGAGAAGCAGTATTTTTCTAGTCATGTAGCCAGGGAGACTTAAGTCATGTAGCAGGAAGAGCCAAGAGCAGTGTAGCACACGAGTGATTATGGAGCCCTCCTTAAAGGAGGGGTAGATGTACCTATCAGGGACAACATAAGTGAAGTTGATCCTGCCTTGGACAAGGTGGGCTCTTACAAGTTTATGACCCTGCACTTTTCTGGGTTCTGTCAAGCTGTTTCTGTGCTGGAGCTTCTTCCTGACAGTCCTGTACCTTCACGTGTGCAGGTTTCAAAAGTCGGTTTAGCAGCACCAAAGTAGGTGGCTGTTAACTGACAGCAGTAAGACATGGTGAAAGCCCTGTGGGAACTTTCTAAATGGATGTCTCTCTTTCAGAATTACTGTTGTTTAAAATTAGAACTATTTGCAACTACTCACTACTCGGGAGGGGGGGATCCAAATTGCTGAATAATCCTGGTTTTAGCCTGGTTTTGTAAGAAAGATTACAAAAATTAAAGATTACATCAGAAAAAATATTTACAAACAAAATTAACTGATGCATTAACACAATTAGTTAACTCAGTTTTTTTCCTGTTTTTTAAAAAGCTATAAGTTGATGACAGTCCCCATGGCTAAGGTGTATACAACGCTTCAGTTCTAACTCCAGAGCACGGGCTCATTGCTGTCAGAGTGGGTGTTCTGTTTCACTTGACGTAAGGGAAAATATAAGCTAAACCAGCTTTCAGGTCAGGTGTGCCCTAGCCATGGAGTTAACTGGGACAATTAGTCCAGATGTAATCATGCCCTTGTTGCTTTTACTTTCTGTGTGGGATCAGAAAAAGGTACTTGTGACTATAGAGCCACTCCAGCACAAGGAAATCACCATTGATCTCAAAGATTTCTCTTTCTATGCAGACTTTCCTTTCTTTGTGAGTGTCTTAAGTCGAAATTGTCACACACACTCCCAAACAGCAGTTGAAACTCTGGAAAAAAGCTATTCTTAAAATTGTAGGGAAATTAAGAATGCCAGAGAAAGAAAAAAAACATAGGTTTTGTTGTCTGTTTTGAGCAAGAACAGGATTTTTTTTGCATGAGCTTTGGGAATGGTCCAGAGCCAGGCCTTGGGGTGTTTTTTGCCTCTAAACAGCTAGCAAGCTTTTACCTGAAGAAATGTGGAATGGTTTCTGGGACCCAAAGATGCAGAACTATGTATTTGTGCCTGAAAACTTCACCCTCTGTAAGATACGATGTAGGAGGAGAACACTGAAGCTTTGTTCATGGGGAAGTCTGACTGTGGCTGCACATTGCAGCAGATCCTTCAGGGCTAAATTACAAGCTCTGGTATGACTGCAGAGCTACCCAGTGTACTTGAAGCAGCCTGAAGCAGCAATTCATAAGCCATTTCTGATAAGCAGGGGATAAAGAATAGAGAGGACAGGCTGGAACACTAGAGAAAGTGTCCCAAAGGCAGAAGAAAAGGGAGGGGAAGCCACTAAGGTTTGTCTCTTTCCCATGTCTCTAAGGTCGGGATTGTGGGTCATGGGATAGGTAGAAGCCAGAAAGATAAAAACAGTGAATCAGATTATACCATCCTTTTCACAGACATTTCCTAAATGCACATTCCCTAGTGCTTTGTCATGTCTGAACTTCAAATGCAATAATGGATGGGAAATTCCACTATATCCTTTGGGAAACTGTCCAACAATCCTGAGATGACTTTTTTTTCCTCTAAAAGGGTAGTCTAAATGATGATGTAGTTTCTCTCTGTAGTCTGTAGATGTGTCCACACACACCAGAGGTACTCCTCTCAACCCCTGTGGTTTACAGCCTTCAAAGATCTTGTGCCTTGTGTCATGTCCTAGCTAGCTGTTAATGAAATTCTTACATTCCTATTTCTTGTTAATCAGTTCCTGTGATCAGTTGCAATAGGCCCTGTGTCGTACATGAATACACAGAGAGCTGTAAAGACAGCCACCAGCTCTAAAGTACAGGCCTTTCCCTCTTGAAATCAAAGGCATCTCAGCTAGCCACGGAAAGAGATCATGAGTATTTGTCCAGCATGCCCCACAAAAATTAATGGAGATTTTGATTATTTTCTTGTTCTGTGAATGCCTTCTGGTATCCCCTTTTCTGTTAGAGCTAGCTAGCCTTGGCCAGCACTTTTCATAAGTTGCACTGCAGCCAATTTGTATGTAAAACTAAAAAGACACTAGTAGTTTTATTTTGGCATTATTCTCATACTACAAGCTTACATTGGGTGTTTGCCTACCCTCAGTCTTAGTATTTGTTTCCCAGCTCTCATCACTCACTAAGTATATATTTTGGGGGTTTTTTCTCAGCTGCATTAGTACCTGTTTTTAAAAGTCTCTTAAGCCAGTTAAATCCAGTGTATCATTATGTAGTAGTAACAAAAAAATGCATTTTTCTTTAGCAGGATGTGTCACTGATGGAGTCTGAAGAAACCAGCGAGGGAGGTACCACTTCTCCAGAAGCCCTCAGCACCACTGGGGAAGCCTGGGATTCTGCAGCAGTCAAAAAAGAGCATCATGCCCCTCATGCTTCAGCTGAAATGAGCACCCACCCGTCTGATTCTGCAAAGGGAGCAATGCTCAGAACTCCTGAGGACTGCCTTTCTGCTCCAGGGGAAGAAGCAGAGATGCTGAGCAGACCCTCTAACTCTGTGCAAAAAGCACCAGCAGGACTGGAACAAGAGCAAGCTGATGCAGAGCCTCAAAAGGGGCTCTCAGAATGGGAAGGAGAAATGTTTTTAGAGGAGGGTGGACTGGATTGTTCTCTGAAACTTAAGCAAGTAGAGCTGGTTGACCTGGAAAGCAACCAGGACTCTACCTCTCTCAGCACAGTCCAGGATGGGACAGCCCCTGGCAACGCCATCCTGCAGGCTGTGGACCTCAGCCCTGAGTTTTCTCAGTGCCAGGCAGAACTGGCTTTTCATGGCTCAGACCCTCAGGCCCAGCATGTGAAATCTCCTTTGGCTGATGCCATTTCCTCTCAGAGAGAGACACCCAAGTGCTTCTTGGTGTGTAAAACCATTTCAGAGGGGCATTATAAGGCTGAGCCGTTTCTGGATACAATCTCCACGGATTCTTTGCAGGAGGTTGATGCTGCTGCAGAGCAGAAGCAAAGCAACAAAAAAGTGACTGTTGAGCAGCCTACCTCAGAGGAAGCAGCAGAGGACATGGCTAAGCCTTACACTTCTGAAGATGGTAAGGAAAGCATAAGAGCACTCGAGGGTTTGGAAGAGAATAGAGAGTCTTCCTCTTCCCATCAATTGTCTTCCACCTTAGCAGGTGACAGCCAAGTAAGTTCACTACAAGCAGAAGGAAACATCTCAGCTGGTGAAACAAGGAATAGCAGCATGGTCAAAGACCAGGAAGCAGTAATGATTCCTAAAGAAAACTCGTCCACTTCCAAATGCCTTCATCTTGAAGATGATCACAGAAAAACAGAAGGCAGACCCGCCTCTCCAGCAGAGAGTGCCTTCCAGGTGAAGGATACTGCTAAAAAAATTGAAGCAGTGAATACTTCACAACATAAGGAGCCAGCACAGGAGGAGGCAGTGTCTGAACT
>NW_010335181.1:19907-33595 GCF_000700745.2 Antrostomus carolinensis
ATCTGCTGGAACAAGGAAAATCTTTGGAGCCCAAAGATAAGAAAAACAAGGAACAAAATGAGCAGGATCAACAACTGCAAAGGAAAGAGCTTAAACTGGAGGCTCTATCATCAGCTTTTGGGTCAGAGATATCTTCTGTTCCCAGGTATAATGTGGACTTGCGTGGTTTGGAGAATATTTTTTTGGCTGAGGAAACAGGATCAGCATTTCCTCTTGGGAAACCTGTTTCTGTGGGTCAGCATCCTGCTGAGAAGATGCTGCTGGAAGCTCATGTCATAGAAGCAAGTTCTGGATGTCAGCCACCTACTGTCAGCCCTCTGTCCTCAAATAACCTGAACCCAATGGGTGAAACTCCAGTGGCACCTCCACACACATGCCATATCTCTGACCAGGCAGAAGACCTAGAAGACTCTGGCCGCTTTTCCATTGGTGGTCATGATGTGGGAGAAGCTGACTGGGATGACAGGACAAGACTGGGCAGGGGGGATGAGCACAGCGATGGGCATGGAAAGACTGTCCAGAGGTTTGATAATAGAGATGCTCCACTCCATGAAGGAGTGGTAGCACCCTTTAGAGCAGAGAACCCAGAGGCTTCTGTTCCAGCACACTCTTCCTCTGGTAGCAAGAACTTAGAGCAACCTGATCCCATAGATCTTCATCTTGTTACAGAAAATTTAGGAAAAGCTGAGCTGAGCTTGGACTTCATTTCAGCTCTACCCACAGAGCTCACCTCTGTGGCTTCAATGTCTGGCCCACAGCAAGAGGATGATAGTGGAACAGCCTCTGTGACTCCTAAGGACTGTCCTGGCACCAGCCTGAACAAACTGCTAGACTCTGAAGAGAAGCCAGTCAACCAAGCTGCTTCCGTACAAATGAGGGACACAACATCAGGGGAAACTGGTATTGTATGTACTGATCCAGGGGAGGCCGACACTTCCCATGAACTCCTTACTTCTGAGGAAGGCTTTCCTGAAGACCTTAGTGGCCCATCTTCTTTCTCTGTAATACACAAGATTTGTCTTCCTCTAGAGGGGAGCCTTGCTCAGGACAGGGGGACTGTGGCTGTCATTGCAGGGCCTCTGGAACCACCTCAAACACCAGGCAGGACTTCAACTCCCCTGAACTACCCAGAAACAAATCAGCAAAACCCCCTAGAAAAAAGTGTTGTTACCCAAGGAAAAGAAATGGGAGCAAATGTGGATCATGAAGCACAACAGATGCCTTTACTTGATCAGTCTGATTGCAGTTTAAACCAAAAAGAGTCTGGATCCAGAATCTCCAATGTCCTGAGCACCCTAACTTGGCCCTCTGAAGAAGATATCATCCTTGCTGTGAACCAGCAAGAACAACCTCTGTCCCCTGTGTCCCACTCAAGCCTACCTCTCATGTCTGAGCCTGATGCCAAACAGCTTCCTCATCCTCCTTCCCGTGTCCAAAGCCCCAGTCAAGCTCAGGCCCCTGCACTTAATGCAAATCACCTTGCCCAACCCCCAGCCCTTGAAAGCCACCAGCCACTGGCTCCTGTACCCTGCTCCAGGCCACATCTCAACCATGGTATGGATGATAGTAAGTTACTAGCCATTCATCCTACTATAAGCCATCCTCTCTGGACTGCCACCTCTGTGCCTGATTCTAACACTGTGGCCCCCGCTTCTGATGGAGAAAATGTACCAGAGAAAGATGACCTTGTTCCCATAACTGGAGAGTGGGTTCTCAGTGACTCAGGTACCCACGATACTGAGAATTCTGATGACTCAGGGGTCAGTTTGTTGGCCAAAAGCTTTTCTGCTGTTCGAAATGAGGCATTGGCTGGCTGTTCTGACACCAGCCCTGAAACCACAGATCAGCACATGGATATACAGGATGGAAAATCCTCACCTGACCACCCTTCTTGGCCCTCGCTGGAAAGCCTGATAACTTCCACAGACTCCAAGAGCAGAGACTCTGCACCGCCACTTCCAATGCTAGCATTCACCAATCCAATCCACTTCCTCCAGCTCAGCCCTCCATCACCACCAACCACCAGAACGACCTGCCAAGAAGAGGAGGTCTCAGGGGAGCTGCGATGGGTGCAACAGGCAGGTGTCTTTGGTGTAGACACAAGGCACGTTCAAGCTCCACTGGCAATCACAGAGAAAATGGAAGGTGAGAGGAGGGTCAAGCAAAGGCTGGAAGGAGAAGGGGAACACCACTTGGTAGCTCAGCCAAAGGAAGAAATGCCCAGACATTCACCCTTGGAAAAATCATCAAGTTGGCCAGACAAGAAACCGAACAGGGTCGTTGCACAGGAGCCAGCAGCCAATCAAGAAAACCCAATTAAACGCCGAGTAAAAAGCAAGGACTGGCACCGTCAGGGCCTGAAGAGAACATCAGTACCACCAGACATCTTGCAGGGTGAGTCCTCTCCTCTGTTCTGCCTCCACCCAAACTTATTGCAGGTACCAAAAATGTAGGAGTAAATAGGCAGCAAGATAGAGAGGCATGAGAGCTGAGAGCTTGGCCTTGCTTTTGTGCCTTTCTGGTAATACTCCTCGCTCCAGCCCTGTAAGCCCCCTTGCTGTCCTGCCTCAAGCTCTCCACTCCCACCTCTCCCCTAGCTCCTCTCTGCTGCCCTGTAAGCAGTGCATCCTACTTGTTCTCCTGAGTAGGGCTGCACTCTGGGGCTCAGTCCCCTCATGTCACACTAACACCTGCAACAGAGAGCTTATCTCACTTCACAGAGCCCTGACCCCTCAACTTCCCATCCAGTTTCACTTCTTGTCCTTTTTCCACGTTTACAGATCTGTCACCCTTACTGAGTAACACAGGCTACTTTGGCCCACCTGCAGGAATGAGTTTCTTGGTGAAGCTCAGTTCAGAGCTTCTGCTCATCATCTCTGCTGCCATCACATGGCCATTGCATTTTGCTGCACCTGTAGCAGCCTGTTTCCAAGCAGTAAGGGAGACGCATGCACACACCCTCGGTAGCCTGTATCTGTTAACGGCATGTTTTAGTTCCTTGTTTATTTGCTACCTCCCTTTATTTTGCAACTGACACCTTTCAGTTCCAGTTTGACCTTCTGAAAGGGATGATCTTCCTGAGAACGTAGGATTTGCAATTACAGATAAGAATACACATTTGTCAAGTCCAAGGTCCCAACTTGTATAAAAGCCAAATCATTGATGTCACAAATGGAAAACATGCATCTTCTGTAATGCAGCTCATTCAGACAGTACTTACTGTCAAGATGCGTGTCTGTTCTTTATTATATCTTGCATGACCTTTAGCTTACTTGCTTCTTCTCAGCTCTTGTTTAGTTTATTTTCCAAGCTCCACAACATGCTGGATTTTTGGCACAGAGGAAAAGGAGTGTCAAGGAGTTTGGCAGCACTTGAATCGAGATTTATTCATGCACTTGACCTGTAAATTCTTGGTTCCAAATTTTAAAACATTCAAGGCAACAATACTGTCTTTCCCTTGACCCATACTTGCAGTTCAGTCTTTGGGTTCTCTTCCTTCTCCTGCTTCCAATGAATTTTATATAGAATTTCTTCACACCTATTTAATTAAACCCCTCACAAAACAAAAGAAAAATCCATACTTGTCCCACTTTACATAAACAGAAGATGACTCAAACTACAGCATTCATTCTCAGGCCACATCCATTCTAAGACTGTTCATGGGAGTGACTTTGTTAGAAATCCAGCATTTCTGCCCCAAAAGTCACTGAGAGTTTTTGGGGCTCAGCATCCGCAAAAGGAAGTCTTAAGACTTTCAGACATAACTAGTGACTTTGGATCCATTGATCCTCCAGTGCCTGGCCCAAGCTGCTGAAAGGGGAAAGGCAGCACCAGATAGGGCCCACAGGCACTGTCTGTACTTGGGCAACTGGAGAGAGAAGCTCTTAGAGTTACTGTCATCACTGAAAAGTGTCGGCCTTTTTCTTTGTATGAAAAGCAAATGTGGCTAAGTAACAGATGTGAAGTGTAAGTAATGAAAGGATTATTAAACCCAGAATGTTTCTGACCCAGAAAGAAAGGTCAGGAGGGCACCTGTATTCCAACCCAAGACCACCACACCACTTAGGTGGGGTATAGGTAAGTGTTATCTGGGTATCATTTGGATGGTAGCTCAACCCTAAAAATGGACTTATATATATTTACTTTCTAATTGTCTTTTGTGCAGAAATCCCTTCTGTTCCTTCAGAGGAGGAAGCTCACAAGGCTCACAGGGAACCACCAGTCAGTTCAGAAACAGTTATATTGAGGTAAGTCTCTCAAAGGCCCCTGAGAATTTGTCCCTATCCCTGCATAGCAGAGACACCTGATGCTATCCATTGTTCCTGAGGGACCAAAGATGATGAGGAGAAAACTATAATAAAATTATTTAGGTCTGTTTGTCAGTCCATGCCCTCTGGGAGAGGACCCCATTGCAATAGAAGTATTTCTCTCCCTTTAGGACAGTATTTCCATCAAGCCAAACTTTGTTTCTTGTTAAGTAAAGCATGTGGAGCTTGAGCTTGTTGGAAAGAGAGGTCCTTGCTGTGACAGATCTGTTACTAAGATTTGGATAAGCCATCTCTGGTCTGTGCTCTTCATTCACTCTTTGTTTCCAAATCTGTATTCCCTGACAGAGAGAAGAAACCTGCAGATGCAATGGAGAACTTCAAACGCCGGCACTCCAAACTGATCAACTCCTGTAAGTACCTTCTGCCTGAACTGCTGTGGCAGACCCCTCTCCTCCATCATCTCCCACTCTTGCAGTGAGCAGGAAGGAGAGGGGCTCCTGCCACATGGTAGCAAGGAAGGGCACATTGGAGAGCAGTGTTTGGTGGAGGCAGTGAAACCGGAGTCCTGCTGTACACAGGCAGCTGGTGAGCTTTGCTTATAGTGGGTGCATGTGGATTAATGTATTCAGTTATCCTAATCTGAGACAGTTAGCAGAGTTTTCTCCAGATTGAAGCAGAGTGCAAGTAGCTGCTGTAGAAAGCATAACTGTATATACCTCTCTTCACAGCAAGATTGCTGTATCAGGAGTACAGTGATGTGGTTCTGAACAAGGCCATTCAAAGCCAGAAGAGAGTGGATTCTTTCTCAGAGGATATAGAGTCAAGTTTCCCAAGCTCCCCAAGGCTACGGAGGAAAGTGCTGTCTCCACAGGACTCATATTTGCAACGTCTGTCAGTCTCATCTAATGCGTCCCTCTGGCAGGACATCCCCATGATACGGGGCAGCAGAATGCTACTGAATATGTCCCGTGATGAGCAGAAGCTGCAAGAGGTAATGGACAGATGTAACAAGGTAGATGGGTGGTCTGTAGTCAAGAAAGAGGCCCCAGAAGGGCGACTAAAGTGAAAAGCAAAAACATCTGATGTGGAAATACAGGTGGCTGAATGCAGAGATCACCTGCAGAGCATGGGGAGGTGGTACCAGTGCTTGTGAAGTCATGCAGTGCTGAAGTTCAGAACTGTATACAGAAAAGGAGCACTGAAGGACAGACTCTGGATCACATCAGTAACTTCATGAAAACAGACATGGGGAAATTGGAACGAGATAAAACAGGGAATTTTGAGCACATTAAATGCAAAAGAGAATATTAAAGTAGAACACTTCCAGCATTCTCCTACATATAAACTTATGAGAGTTGCTAATAAAAAAACAGTGAGTTGTAGTTCCTGTGGTAGAATGTGCATTTATGAAATTGACCCATGTGAGCTGCAGGGCTGAGAGGAAAGAAGACGACATATGGTTCAGCAAAATGGTACATAGAGAAACAGGGTAAGGAGAATGAGAGGAACTGAGAAGTGGATGGGAGGACCCAGAGAAAGAGGCGAAAACAACAGCATGGGAAACATGATGAAGGAGAAAAATGTGGGTGATGTGGATGCTGGAAAATGTATGAGAGCATGTAAAATAGGGAACCTAGTGAAAGTGGAGTCGAGGGAGAATAAAAAGTAAAATGAGACCAGGTAGCCATTTTTCTTTTTAAGTCATACCACAAGTCTGTCTTCTAAAGAAAAAAAGACTATAAATAATAGCGTGCTTGCCCTTCGCTCCTAAAGCCTTTCTTCATTGTTACACAACACTTACATCATGTACTGGGAGGTTTTCTTGCTTTGCCTCTGTCTCCTCGCCGTAAGATTCCTCACAGACTTGCATAGTCTACTGATGGTATGCTCCCTTCTTTCATCTCTCAAGGCAAAGTTTGAGTTGATAATGTCTGAGGCTTCGTACCTGCGCAGTTTGAATGTGGCAGTGGATCACTTCCAGCGATCAGCAGAGCTCCAGGCAATGCTCACCAATCAAGAGCGTCAGTGGCTTTTCTCCCGCCTTCATGATGTACGCGATGTCAGCGCCAGGTGAGATGTGGCCCTTCGCTTCTGGGACTAACACCCTCCATGAAGCACAGACACAGCCCATCATTTCCATCAGTAATATCTCTCACCCCTGTTCTGTGTGTTCACTGACCTTCAAGGTAGATACACACACACAGAACTTTGTGATTGCATACCAATGCTGCCTTGAAAGGAACATTTGTCTTTTTAGGTGACAGGGTAATGTAAGCCTTGGTGTTAAGTCTCAGATATTATGGTGCAATTGTGCACAGAGCACATTGCAGGGGAGAGCAAAATGTTCAAAATGCTACTGTAGCCATGGCCTATTAGCTTTGACTACAACTGAACTTGACTAGCTAGACTTCAGCCCAAACAAAATGCAGCTCTTGCTAAATACAAGACAAAAGAAGCACCTGACCAAAAAAAAACCCAGCCATCACTTGACAGAACCTAATGTGAATCAGTTGAGCATAAGTCATAAAATGTAGATGTGACCCCACATGCAAAGAATCATGTATGTTGAAGGATTCTGTTCTGCTTTTCTCCTGCAAGGCTTGGCTACATGTATCACTAAGCTGGTAACGTTTGCTGCTACGTTTTCCATTTCTACTAGAGGGATTATTCTGGTGATGTCTTGATTTGCAGTTGTTTCCTGACCATACCTTTAGAAGTACGCCCTCTCAAGAACAGAGGTCTTTTGCCTCTGCTTCTTCCTTGCTGATACCTAGCCCTAAATTGTCATTGTACAGGCATTATGCTCTCTCTAGAAGTAAAGTGCTGTCCTGTGCTTACATGTGGGCTGTGAGGATCTTAGAGGACTGAGGATATTCCTGCTTTACTAAATGACACTGGTATTTCCTTCTCCTTTTATGGTACCGCAACCATGTGCTGCAGTTTCCTCTTTGACTTGGAGGAGAAATTTGAGGAGGACATGTTTACATTCCATGTGTGCGATGTGGCTCTGAAACATGCCCCCGAGTTCCGCAGGGTGTATCTACCATATGTAACAAACCAGACGTATCAGGAGCAAACCTTCCAGCGGTTACTGTAAGTTTTTTCATTTGTTGCACCCTTCTCCCTCCTTACTTCCTCATTGCACCTCAAATATTCACTCTTTCAAACAATGGGGAATGCCAGGTACAGGCAGGTACAGGCTTTTGGCCAGTGCTCATGCTACCCCCCTCCCAGAAAAACGGGCAGAAACCTTCTTCAATTCGGTGGCATTTGGGACAGCAGGACAGAGCTACTGCAGGTTCCTTCCCCATAGCATTGCAAAGGGAAAGGATAGTTAATATCTGATTCTGTTGTGGGCTGTTCTCTCTGTCTGCTCTCTGCTGAAGAGAGCAAAAATGACTGTCCTGGATAGTGGTTTTCAGTCTGTGGTTTTCAGACTACTAAGAACTGGAAAGTGGTAATTTCAAGTGAAACTTCCAACTTCAGCTATTCTGTGATTCTGTAATTAAGAAAAATATGGCTGCTCTCAGCTTAAACTGGCTATCCAGGAGTCTTTAAAATGGATTGAAAATCCTGGGGCCAAAGAACACCATCAGTATCTCTTGCCCTCCTTTTCTGTACCTGGTGGCACAACCAAGCTTTGCTTAGGCACAGGCCCAGTCCTAAGCAAGGTTTCCTTCCCACTTCTGCACTGCTTCCCTTTGCAACAACCCAATTCCAATGAAGCTGCAGTGATTCCAGGAGAAGACACTGTTCCCAACAGGCTATTCAGGCACCATCTCTGGGTGCTGCTGACTGGGAGAGATCTAGTCTCACAATTGATTCCCTTTAGGGAAGGCTCAGTTCCACACAGAAAGGACCTCCAGGATATTGTCTAGGGCAGCATCTGCTGGGCCTACAACCTTCTTCCCCATCTCTTCAGGGATATGGATTGGCTATTCTGGTGGCCAGTGCTACTCTTATACCATTAGCCTTGTACCTGCTACTGCCCAATGTGAAAAACTGGATGGCAGTGGCTCTGTCTAAGAGGGTGAGAGAGGCATTAGTGGGCGAAGGCAGCTCCTCTCAGGAGTAGCAAGAGAGGGAGGCAGCTATTTCCAGACCTTGGACACAGCCCCTGGAGCTGGACCATGCAGTGTAAGGAAAGGATACAAACCACCACTGCCTCTGTGAAAGGTGCCCTATTGATAGGGGGCAATCGAAATGTAGATATTACTTCTGGCTTTTGTTGCAGAGGGCTGTGGCAGAAAGAGGAAAGATATAATAACAGTTTTACTGCTGTCCTTCTGTAGCTTCCAGAAATCCATACTTGCTCTTCTTCAGCAGTGGCACAGTTTCTTGACATCTCTCACCCCAGGGACAAAACCTGACTGTTCAGAGTACTCCAACACTCACTGAAGTTTGATATTAGGAAGACTATTTATTTGCTCTGACACCTGGATGTTTTCTTTCTTTACCACTCCCACAGAAATGGAAATGCAGGGTTCCAGCAAGTCCTGGAGAGACTGGAAAGTGATCCAGTATGCCAGCGCCTCTCACTTAAATCCTTCCTCATCCTCCCTTTCCAGCGCATCACTCGACTCAAACTCCTCCTACAGGTTTGTCATGGCTTAACCCCAGACAGCAACTAAGCACCAAACAGCCGCTTGCTCACTCATCCCTGGGGTGGGGTGGGGGAGACAAAATTGGAAGAGTAAAAGTGAGAAAACTTGTGGGTTGAAATAAAGACAGTTTAATAGGTAAAGCAAAAGCCGTGCACACAAGCAAAGCAAAACAAGGAATTCATTCACCACTTCCCGTGGGCAGGCAGGTGTTCAGCCATCTCCAGGAAAACAGGGCTCCATCATGGGTAATGTTTACTGGGAAAGACAGACATTCCCTTCTTCATTCTTCTTCCCCCAGCTTTATATGCTGAGCATGACACCATCTGGTCTGGAACATCCCTTTGGTCAGTTGGGGTCAGCTGTCCCAGCTGTGTCCCCTCCCAGCTTCTTGTGCACCCCCAGCCTGGCTGGCAGGGCCGTATGAGAAGCTGAAAAGTCCTTGGCTTACTGTAAGCATGGCTCGGCAACAACTAAAGCATCAGTGTGTTATCAGCATTCTCCTCATCTTAAATCCAAAACACAGTATTATACCAGCTACTAGGAAGAAAATTAACTCTGTCCCAGCTGAAACCAGGACAGGGTTGATTCTCTGCTTTCCTACAGTTTCTCTCAAGCTGACCCTTCTCCAAGTCTGAAAGTCATAAGTATGAGCTAGCTCCAAGCACTGGGCAGAAGGACTGCATAGAGCCCTTTGTGTTGCACCTGTGACAAATTTGTGGCTTTAAAGCCACTTGTTGTGTATATTGTGAATGTACCTTTGCAAAAAGAAACCTGTTTGTCATCGTACAAATGCTTGCTGTGCATTAGACCAGCACCATGAACTCGATACGATAGCCTCTGTGAGGCAGTGCGGTTTGTATACTGGGTAGGACTTTGTTGCAACACTACTTCACTTGTCCTCCAATAAATAATTTATGGAGTCTTCTCAGAATATGTTGTTTTAAATTTTATTGAACTTTTTTGGCTTCCTGCTAGGAAAACAAAGCAAGGGTTCCTTGGCTGCTCTCTGGAAGGCCTGTCTCTACTCTTTGACTGCAACATTGACCAATAGGAGCCTTACAGACAGGGAACCAGCAAGTCCCTAATGAATTAATTTTGAGCTCTTTCTATGATTTTTTTTTAACTATTATTTGAGCCTTTTTTGAACAGGAGAAGAAGAGTATCAAGCAAAGGCCATTCTGTATGTAAGGCTGGCTGTGACTGAATTAGTAGTTGCTTCCTATGCCATGTAACTTGTACATGATAGTTAATACAAACCACATTTTCAGGGACGCCCTGATCAATGCAGCTTATCAGCAACATTCTGCTGATATTTCAAACCTCTGGCCTTGTTATCTCCACATCTGATCACGTACCACTGCTTCAGTCTCCCTTGAGGCTAGCATCTTGGTGTCTCCTTGTTTCTCCTACTTCTCCCAGAGTCATATGTCCAGCTTTCCCTGTCTGCATTATGAAAAACATTTTCTCTCATGCAGAATATCCTGAAGAGAACTCGGCCAGGGTCTGAGGAGGAAGTGCAAGCAACACAGGCCTATGATGCACTTGAAAAGGTAAGGCCATCAACCGGTCCTGCAGCCTTGCAGAAATGATCTGGGGTTTCTGGTTGATGGTACTCTCAATAGGAGTCAACAGTGTGCCCTGGCAGCCAAAAGGGCTGACTGTATCCTGGGGTGCATTAAGCACAGCCCAGCTCACCAGTTGAAATTGTCTCACTACGCTCAGCATAAGTGCAGCCTCACCTCGAGTACTGGATGCAGTTTGGGGCTCCACAATATCAGGATGTAAAAATGTGAGAATGTGTCTAAAGGAGGGTAACAAAGATGGTGAAAGGACTAGAGGGCGTGGTTTATGAGGAGCAGCTAAGGATACTATTTGTTCAACTTGGAGGAATCGGAGGGATGACCTTATTGCTGTCTACAACTTCCTCATGAGGTGATGCCCTTCTCTCTGGTGTCTGGTGATAGGATGCAAGGGAATTGATTAAAGCTGTGTCAGGGGGAAGTTCAGATATTAGGAAAAAGTTCTTCACTGAGAGGGTGGTCAAGCACTGGAATGAGCTCCCCAGGAAAGTGGGCGTGGCCCCAAGCCGGTGTTCAAGAAGTGTTTGGACAACACTGTTAGATATATGGTTTAACTTTTAGGTTGCCCTGTGTGGAGTCAGGAGTTGGACTCAATGATCTTCATGGGTCTCTTCCAACTCAAGAGATTCTGTGATTTTCCACAGCCATGCTGCACCTCACAGCTGCAGGGCACCTAAGTGGCCCTGTCCAGTTTATTGATTCTTACTCTGGTTGAGGGCCCTTGTCATTGATACTCAACAGTAACAAACCAGTGTGTTCGTGTGACTCTGCTGCATGTGCAGTGGTAGCTGTGAGCAGAAAGCACTGCAGCAGGAGCCAGCTGAGATGTGACTGAACCTGCACCAATGATACCAAACTACTTTGTTCAGGATTTGCTCTTTCCAGTCTTCTAACCAGCATTCCGCCTTTGTGTTCCTTACCTTTGCCTCTAATTAGTGATCAACTACTACTGCAGCCCCCACAATAAAATACTGCTAAAAATATCAGCAAGACATTACTCTAGTGCATCCCTTCCTCAATCCCATTTATTACAGAGGCGAGGTTTCAAGTCTTCTGGGACAACTTGTTATCTGGATTTGTACAGCAGAATAATCTAGACTTGTTCCTAGCTAGCTCCTGCTCTGTGTAGTGAACATTTGACCTTCTCGGAGTGTCACTATCCTGCTTACAATCCCTCCCCTATTCTCTACATGATGACCAGTTCATCATGATGCATAACTCCTTAAAACTCATAGGATTGCACCTGCCTGCTGTACAGCTTCCAAAACACTGCAGTCTGAGGTGGGTGGGCAAGATGTCTTGCACTGAAATCCTTAGACCCCAGCTGTGTTTAAGCCAGCATTATCTCTGTGACACTGTTATCCAGCTGTCCTGTATCACCTCGGGCAGCTACGTAGGCAGCTTGTAGGCTGAATTACTTCTGTTTCATTGTGTCCTGTCCTCACAGTTACTAGCAACAAACTCTGGGTTGTGGGAAAATCGGGGCTGATGTTTATCTAATCAGCCTCCTGTGTTTACAGTGGAGAATCTAATAAGAGCAGCTTCCAAATGACCAGCAATTCAGCCTCTGTCACCTGAGAGAGATGTCTCTACTATTCCCCCCTGGTATCCCAAAGTTAAAACAATACTTACCACAGAGACTTAATCTAAAGAATACCTTCCTTAAGAAAGAAGGATGATCACTTTAGGTATGGAGAAGTTATGCTTGCCTGGAAAAAATACTTTTTTTGCAGGAGGATGCCTGAGGAATTGTCACTTACACTGCCTCTTGAGGGGCTCCTGGGAGTAGTACTGATCTTACCAGGCAGTTTTGCTCCTATTTCATTGATCATCTGTTTTCATTTGCAGCTCATCAAAGATTGCAATGAAAATGTCCAGCGCATGAAGAGCACTGAAGAGCTGATCTACCTCAGCCAGAAGATTGAATTTGAGTGCAAGGTGAGCTCATCCATTCCCTGGGCCTTGCTCTAGCCTAATGTGTTTTCTCTCTATCCTCACAAAGTCACTTGCATTTACTTTTTGTTTTCCTCGCTAGTATGCACAGAACTGTTGAATGTGAGTCATACATGGGTCAACTCTTCATCAGTGCTTTCCTTGCCCAATCGTTTGTGTCAGCCTTCAGCTGAAGGTGCCTACCCTGACTTACTCTTGTCTAGCTGTAGAGCTGAAAGCACACTTCCTCTAGAGAAAGGCAAAAATGCAAATCCAAAACTCACAGATACCAATTCTGTTGTACAACACTTGACATAAACGTTCATTTCTGTCTTGCAGATATTCCCACTCATCTCACAGTCGAGGCGACTTGTGAAGTGTGGTGAGTTGACAGCACTGGACTTTAACACTCTGAGTCCAAAATGGAAAGTCACCACCCGTCCCATCTACCTACATCTTTTCAATGACTGTCTGCTCCTGTCTCGGCCGAAGGAGTGAGTGCTTCAACACAATTCTTGCTGCCCCTTCTAAACTACCTGTCTCTTTCTGGGTCTGTGCTTTGGTGAAAGAGTCCTTTCCCTCTGCCTGCCAGCAAGTGGCAGCATTTGTCAAGTCACTCTCCTAACCCTACATTATGTGAGTATCATGGAAGTATGTGGAATCTGATAGTCCCAACTCTTAATTACAACTCATGATAATATAACAAGATATCTTCTGGTCCTTAGTGCAAGATTTCTATTCTGCTTTTCCATCTTTATAATGTGAAACACTTTAATAATAACCATTTATTCTAGTTTTACTTGGTAAGTAGTTTCTTCCTAAAAAAGTATGAATATTAGTGAATGTGCAAATCACTGGTTTGTTAAGAAACTAAGAGAGTTGTTGGTGGGTTGTGTTTAGGTTTTGGGAAGGGCTGTGTGTTTTTGATTTTAAGCTGTAAGCTATCAATACAATTCTGACAGGACAGAGCTTATTATTTCTGCCCTTTTCATTAAGTCCCCTCTCTCTTCTCTGGCCTTCTGAGACTTCTAGCAAGAACAAAGCTTAAAGTGCCTGAAGCAAATGAAGACTCATTAAAAGCTTTTTGCTTTCCTGACATCAGAAAATGACAGGGACTTGCTTTGTAACCCTCACACCTTAAAACTCACAGCTGGTTTTGTTCCTCCTCTTTACCTGCAGGGGTGGACGTTTTGTTGTGTTTGATCATGCCGCTTTCTCAGATGTGCGTGGGGAGAAGTGCGAGATGAAACTGCATGGAACAAACAAAAATGTTTTCCGTCTCTTTCTACTTCAGAATTACCAGG
>NW_010335181.1:33629-34609 GCF_000700745.2 Antrostomus carolinensis
CAGTAAGAGCTCAAGGTTACCCTCAGTGTATCCCATGACAGTACCCAGACACCTCCTAGGAGCCTGATTGTAGTCCCTCAGCTACCCAAATGCTGAAATATCAAATGCAGCTGCTGAGCAGAGGACTTGAAAATGTCCTCTTGCCGTAATAAGCCCCTAATGAACCACCTTGCTCCTCTCTCATCATAGCTGCTTATACAATAAGCACACCTTATGTCATACCATTAGTCTCCAAAAATGGGAGGTTTTGTGTTTTCCCATCCCTTTTTCCACTTCCACTTTCTATTTCCCCTAAGTACCCCTTCCCTGACCCCTCCTGTGAGCAAACCTGTCCACACAGACCCCCATTCCCATCATCAGTCCCTCACATTGAATCCTAACACCTGTCTGGTGATGTTTTCCAGCAGTGAGAAGCTGAGGTGGATCTCTGCTCTGGCTCCTCCGCGAGGAGAACTGGACCTCCTGGAATGCCCTGGTAAGACTGCTTTACTACTACAGCAGTGGGGGTGGTCTGGATCAGAGGAGCTGGAGTCACTGTGAGGTGGAACATCCCAGAAATTACTCCAAGGCAGAATACTTGCCTTGTAAATAAAGAAGATATTAATGGGCTTTCCCTCAGTGCTAGTTATTTTACCTATTTATACTCCTCATATTAGGTAGAAGACCTGTAGCTCCCCTCATGGTTCTCTGCTCTTTAGTGTTTGGGCAGTCCCCCTGCCTCCTCTGGGGCTGATGCACACAGGTTTATGGTTGCTTTCCATTATATCATATGATCTTTCCGTCCCTTTAGATGCACCACAGGTTCAATGCATAAAGACTTACAAGGCTCGGGAAAACGATGAGCTGGCTTTGGAGAAAGCGGATATCATCATGGTTATGCAGTACAGCAATGATGGTGAGCAGAATGAACAATGACTATCTTAAATTATGGGTAAGAAGTTACTCTAGTGGTGTAAAGCTTTAACAACACAGTCAGGTTT
>NW_010335181.1:34619-39210 GCF_000700745.2 Antrostomus carolinensis
GCTCACTCCTGATTGTTGGGTTGAGGGGATGAAGAGGCTCTCATTAGGGCACTTTATTTGGAATCTGAAAGGGGATCTTTTTCTTTGATCTTGCGGCCTTGTTGGATGGGGCTTTTTGGGAAGAATGAAAAGATGTTTGACTGTTTTGCCTCATGTTGTGCTTTTCCCCACACCACAGGATGGATGGAAGGAGTAAAACTTTCAGACCGAGAGAGAGGCTGGTTCCCCTCAGAACACGTGGAACTCATCTCCAGCAAACATGCGCGGCAGAAGAACCTGAAGGAGGAACAACGTGTGAAGAATGCCAAGCAGCAGGTCTTCTGCAAGAAATAAGACTCTACTTTGTTTGGACCTCTACAGTCTCCCTGCCATGGGGAAACCATCTTTTTTTCTGTTGTGCCTCAGATGAAACAACTCTGCGAAGAGCATAATAGAGCACTTTGACAGAACCAGGTGCTTTTTGCCAAAGAAAGTGGGAATTCAATCAGGAAAAAACATTTACTTCCTCTGTGTCACCAGGACTACGGCAGCAGTAGGAGGAAAAAAAGTTGCATGTATTGCTTGCTTTGTGGTAGTAGGGAGGGATTTTAATCAGACAGAGGTCTGGGATCTGGACTTCTAAAAATATACTCCTGGTTTTGCCACTGACAAGTTGCAGGACCTTGGGCAAGTCACTTCAGAATTCTGCCTCAGTTTTCCCATCTGTGAAATGGGGGTAAACTTACCTACCTCACTGGATGTTGTGAGGCTAAATTCACTAGTATTAGCATACTAAGAGCTTTGAGTTCCTGAGAAGGAAGGTGCTAAGTGCAAAGCACAACATAGCTGAGGAAAGTTTTCCATTCAAATATCCTCTTGATATCTTGATGGTTTTGATCTCCATAGTGTAATTTCAATTTAGAACAAATTATGTATTTGATCGTGCAAGTCTACTGTTTTTTTGCTAATATTTCAATGTACCTAAATTTAACTCAGTCTCAGCATAGCTAAGAGTCCTTGACAGCATTAGGAAATCCATTTGAGTTAAGCAAAGTTTTCAGAAGCCGCTGTAATGATTTCCCCCACCTTAAGAGGTATCAAGCTGAAGAATCTGTTTCACAAAGGTCATGTCTCTTCTGAACAAGTATCCCAGTAAGCCACCTGAAATGACCCTTTTTTTTACTCTGCCCCCCACTCAAAGTAAACAGTGACTTCTTGACAAAGATTTTTATTACACATTGGTACATGTCCTGTGCAAAGTAACCATGACTAGGCATATGCAATGAAGTGGCACTTTCCTGCTGCTCTTAATCTGATAGCTGACGTGGTATTGCATGCACCATTTTGCACACTTATAGAAAACACTGAGATATTTAGCCACTGTAGATAAAGTCAAAGTACGGACCAGAGACTTTGTTCTTTTTTAGAACCCTCTGGTTTTAAGTCCAGTTTACATGCAGTCCTGCTTTTGTGCAGAACCTGTCTATTTGAGGACACGCCTTCAACTGTAAAATACTGTTTCTGTGTTAAAGTGTTTGCGTTCAGTCAATGCAAGATCAAGTATAAGAATCAGTACACCAAAGAAAGCAATGTGTAGCCTTCTTGCATTTAATATATTTGAAGAATTAGTTATCTTCATAACTCCAGCTTTCTGTCTCCATAACATTCTGCCTTTAATTCCCATTTATGTTGTATCTAGTATAGCTTATTACAGCCTATTTATATCAATAATTTTAGCTGGATTTAAAAAAAAAAAAAAAAAGTTGCTTTTAGTCCTAATAAACTCATGCACTTCTCCAGTTAAAATAAACAACTTTCTGCTTTCCTTGTTACTTAGGTTTTCATCTCAAATATAAGTAATTCAGTATTTACTGAATATATATTCAGTATTTTCATTACTTTTTCCATATATCTCCTTTCTAAGGGAATATTAAGGACAAAGAGCTATACTTAGCAGAGGCAGTGAAGAAAGCTTGCTTTGCCAGCCATACCCTAAAATTCTTTAGTGTGTTATCACCAGCACTGAAATGACTGCTGCTGCAGGTTCCGTGGTGGTGTTAGTCATCAGTATAGAGACGTAAGCTAAAGGGATGGGAGTGGAGTCCACTATACCAGTAAGACAGGATGCAATTATTCAATTGTCTTTTAATCTGTGGACCAGACTACAATCTGCCGACACATTTTTTTTTGTCCCTAGAAGAACTGAAGCTGGTGCCCAGCTAAGAACAAAAGCAAAACCCTACCTCAAATTAAAATAAGTGACATAAGAAGAGTTGTAATCCTCAATGAGACCCATGACTGTTCAGAGATCCAATATACCTGCTTGTCCCAGGCTGTCATGAATTTATGCAATACATAAGTCATCAGGATCACCAATGCCTCAACCAGGGAACAGAACACTGCCATGGGATCATTCAGTATATGCCTGGTCATCTTACGCAGGCAGTCTGAGGCATCCCCTATCCATGTCAGTTTCACCTTTGCTACTTGTATCATGAGGAGGCAGGCTATAGATAAAGCCATTCTTAATCAGAAGCTACCTTGTTAAACATTTTAAAAGTAAAGAATCTTTACTCTTTCAACTTCTGCTCTCAAAAACAAGCAGACCTCTCGTTCATTACAGTTTCCCAAGGTGGTTTCTATGTTAAATGCTGTATGTTCTTGTTAAAATTCTTGTTGAAATAGGAAACCTGAAGGCCACTGTTGTGACTAACAGGATCTCTATACTGTTTAACTAGCTGGATCAAAGGTTAACTTCTCCCTGCCACAGGTACAGCCTTAATTTCCTCTTCTCAGGTTTGTGTATATTTAGGAACATTTGAAGGTCAGCTTGTGCTTCTAAGAATAAGTGCTTATACCCTGGTTTACTTTGATTTCTTACATTTCAGATATTCTCACTATTTAGCTAATTTTTTAGCCCCAGCACTATCCTACCACCAGAATCCATAACCAAATCTGCACTGAATTGCTTCATGCTTTTTGAAACTGATTAACATCTCTATGGTTTGTACAAACTTAATCAAACTAGTACAATTATCACCTAATAACTGTACATTCAGGAGGCAGAAATCTAGTTGACAGAGTACTGTGTCCTGTTCCAGTCTTAATTATGAGTCAGAATCTCTCCCTACTTTATCTAATGTGGATAAGCTGATTTCCCAGAAAATCAGCATTAAAATGAAATAGAAGGGTACAGTTTGTCAGCCAAATCCCTATACTTTTCTAGTAAGATCCCCAAAGAAGGTCCACAGCATAGGAACACTGTATGAGAAATGCCAGTGTATCTTAAACAGCTGTCTGTAAACTGGTAAATTGAAGTCTGAAGAAATCATTACCTTCCAAAAGAACCTGTGGCGACTGATACGTAATGTGTCTGGACAAAAGAAATTCAGTATTTCTATACTGGAAAAAAAAATAAGGAGAACCCATAGAGGGCAGTTAGACTCATTTCTTTTTGTGGTAAGAACAGCAATGAAATACATGCATGAACTACATTTAAAAAGATTTGTTGAGAATCTGGGAAATTTGTGGTTTATGTCTGAAAATCAAATGTTATGACTGCTATCATTTTTTCATATAAAAAGTATAAAATATATATAAATATATATATATGGCTCTTAAAAAATAACCCAACAAAACAAACAAACCTATGTTGGTCCCTTTGAAAGGAAAATAAATTAAAGCATTCTCCACAGTTCTCATTCCCTTTCACAGTACTTGAAAAAGCTGACATTAGGACCAGAGTTCAGTAACTAAACACAACCTTGCTCAGAAACAGGGACCTCTAAGGCAGTTAGTGATTTTTTATCTTTGAGCTTTTATCTGATTTTGAAGAGGTCCCATCCCCTCTAAGATCAGAGTTGTGTTGTGTCAGCTGAATGCTGCTAACAAATTAAATGCCATTTTAGCAGCAATAACATTCCAGCCAGCAGGTCTTGACATTTGGTGGCTGAACCAGGTGCAGTGTTAGACTAATTATACTATTGCCAAAATGCTGTCACACATGTTTCAGGTTACACTCATTATCATAATGAACCTACTCTCAGGTGAAAGCATCTGCAGAACCAGGACCTTGGTTGCTAGAGCAAACCTTTAAGCAAAGACAGGGCAGATGGGGAAATGCACAGTAGGAGAATGCTGCCCTGCCAGCATTGAGATACTGAGCCAATAACCAAGATGAGGATGAAGGATGTTCTGTCTTCGTGGAGCAGAACCCAATTAAGCAAATCACAGTCTTCAAGCACTGCGTTTGCTGTTTGCAGACAGGTTAAGTTGTGTTTACAGCTGGCTGCACTTCACTTGGTGGTTAGGAAAGCTGTACACAGAGGATGTTAAGAGCAGAGGGTTTCTGGGACCATTGTGACCTAAGCTGCAGCACAGGTCTCTCCATCAGCTGCGTGTGAGAAGAAGGAAGCCAGAAAAGCCAGGCTTGGTTCGCTCCTGCCCTGCATCTTGTGTGGACACCTGCAAGCGCACAAAGCTTGTGTGTGAAATCAGTAACTGCCTGGTACCACTCAGTTAGGAGCCTTGATTTTTCTAAGAATTGTTAAGTATTGAAAGGATGCAAAATTACAGTTCCTAAAAAGTCAGGAAGTGCCATTTATTTATTGCA
>NW_010335182.1:0-1401 GCF_000700745.2 Antrostomus carolinensis
TTTTTACCCAGCGAAGAGTACACCTGTCTAAACCTTGAGCCACTAAGTCTTGAGCCGCCAGAAAATGATCACACCATTAGTGCTGCGTGGGGCTTCAAACGAGAAGGTATCTGCAGCAGTTATAGCAAAGAAACTTACTGAAAATAAGCTGTTTCTTATTAAAGAAAATAAAAGGCACTGAAACTGCAGACCAAAGCTGCAAATCAATGAATCTGTGATCCAAGTGCAGATTTTAGTCAATGGGAGTGCACCTATGTACATGAAGAGTGAATGTGGCCTCTGGAGTCCACTGCAGGCACTTTTAAATTTAATTATAGCCTAAATGCCTTTCTTCATTGGGAAATAAAAAAGATTTTTAGAATGTCAAGCCTCCTTGCTGGTGCTCTCACTAGTGCCAGGGGACACTGTGACAGTACAGAAGAGAAGATAGTTACTGTATGTTAATTATTTTATATTAACTTATAACCAAATTGGTGCATACAGTGTAAATCAGGAAAGAATTCTAAAGCAAAAAAAAAAAATCAAACAAAAGATATGTGGGGAGGGCTTATTCTATTAAAGGGACAAAGAACAGCTTAATGCAATGCACTACTGAACTTCATCTGCTTTTCATTTCCTAGAGTGCTGTAATTGCCCTCCTCAGAAGGAGGAAAATCAGTTGGAGGGAAAACAACTGTTTCAGCACAATGGAGGAGCTGAGGGGCAGAAGGGAAGGAAGTGGCAGGCAGGCTTCGTGGGAAAGACACTGGAGACTCCATAGCCACAGATTTCCTCTCTGTCACTTAGGTATGACTGGGGATTGATTTTTAAATGCAATAGTAAGCAGCATAAATGGGTACTGACTAATTTAAGAAATCAGGCATTGGAAATACCCTTGTGCCTTAGCCCTTGCATTAAGCGTGTCAGTTAGGCTTTTAACTGTCAGAAATGTTGACTGTGATGTACCCAATATACTCAGGCAAAGGAGTCTGAGACAAAGCCACATACATGAGCAAAGGAGTCACAGGACAACCCTGGCTTTGTGGGACTGAATTAGACCATTCCCCATCAAATTAATATCCCCATCAAATAATATGTGGTTGCATGAATACAGATTATATTTTAAAACATCTATACATAGAAGTGGGAGGATGAATCTAAGCATTTCTTTCTTTTTGGCATGAACTTTGTGATGTTACCAGTGTTCTTTTAAAGGATGTATTTATGTGTAGGTTGGATATGCAGAGCAAGTTATAAACAGATTGAGTCATGTGGAGGGTTCAGGATGAATGCCACAAACACAGGTTTTTTAAGATCAGGTTGTCATCTTGTATGGGTTTGCTTTAGCATCACAACAAACATCAGGAAAAAGATAGCAGAGACAGAAGAGCAGAAGTACCTCATTCACAGCTGGCAGGAATG
>NW_010335182.1:1451-6336 GCF_000700745.2 Antrostomus carolinensis
TGCTCTGACATTGTATTCTGCAAGGGTCTTTTGTACGCAAGACACCATCTTGTGTCCATCTACATTATTAGAAGACAGACAGGCCTGTACCTTCAGCAATCACAGAATCACAGAATATTAGGGATTGGAAGGGACCTCAAAAGATCATCTGGTCCAATCCCCCTGCCAGAGCAGGAACCTAAATGAGATCACACGGGAAGGCATCCAGGTGGGTCTTGATTGTCTCCAGAGAAGGAGACTCCACACCCTCCCTGGGCAGCCTGTTCCAGTGCTCTGTTACCCTCACCGTAAAGAAGTTTCTTCTCAAGTTTAAGCAGAACCTCCTGTGTTCCAGAATGTAACATGTAAGTGAGTGTAGCCAGCAAAGGGGACATAACCCAGGAGCTCAAAGCTGATTTAGCACTTTCACCAACTCCTTTTTTCCTACTCACTACTTTTGTAGCACAACTGAATGGAGGGGTCATGGCTGGGACATTCGTGTCCTCTGGAGACTTCACTCTCTGTCAGCAGCTGGCACAGTTTGCTTTAACTTCTGCTATGGGGCTGGATTAGAAAGAGAAAGCTGAGGTAAGGCCCTTGCCTTTTGGGGCTCGACTCTGTGCCGCTGCTCAGCCACAGCTGGGAATCTGGGTCATGGTGTCTTGCTCAGGTTGCAAACCAGGACAGCGCTTATTGAAGAGAGATTAGTCTCTGTGTATGATTGTGTCTGCAAATCATGTCAAAAGTTCTTGCCTAATAATAGCATGGCTCCACCAGATGTTTCCAGGATTTAATCAGCTCCAAAAGTGTCTGGCTGTGACTTGATTTTTTAAAGTATAAACGAAATTACATGCAATGGTAGCAGGTTTAGATCAGGAAGTGAGGAACCATGGAGCAAGGGATATAGATACTCACAGCACTAGCACAGGACATAAAATGGTCTGATTATTTCCCAGGCAAGGCTATGTCCGTGTGAAGCTCTTAATTTTAGAAAGTCTGTACTTTCTTTGTTTACCTACAACTACAGCACACAAATCAGACATGGAAAACCACCCATCAAATCATCTGTTCCCTTGTATCTGTGGTCTGCTAAAAAACATTACCTAGAGTTTTACCCAGTCTGTGCTTTAATTTGTATTTAATGTGATGTATTTTTTAATCTACATTAATTCTAATCACCCACTTTGACTACCAGTATCTTTGACAACAAATTACAAGCATCATTAATTCCAAAAAAAACCCACAACCCAACAGTCAATGAGATCATCTAAGAAAAAAGAAAAAAAAGAATTCCAGTTTGTTACTGTCCTAAAAGTTGCCCCTCAGCAAAATCTCTATTCTCCAAAATTTCCCAGCAGTAATTGATTTTGCAATACACTTTAGAGTACAGCAATTTTGTGCTATTTGTTGTAAATGCCAAAGTCGATGCATTACCCACATTGGCAAACTCTTGCCTTTTAAACCAGCCTCAGGAGTTTCCTTTGAACTTGGTTCTGGCAACAAACACTTGAGGAGCTCTTCCAACTCCCACTGGAGAAAGCACATGGTGACCCAGCGGTCTGCAACTGCTTTGCCTCAGAAGACCTCAATTGGATTCATGCTCCACTGTTCAGCGGGGTCAATAGCACAGGCAGCCACAGGCTTAAACTGAATGAACATGGCAGCCCCAACTACCCCAAGTCAGCCCCCTGGCACTCCCCCACCCACCCACAGCCCAGGACCCCATGTCAGCCCTCTGGGGCCATCAGACCCTGCCCCAGTAACACCATAGCCGGGCCAGTCTCCAACTTTCCACAGCCCAGCCCTGCCTGGCCATAGGCCCCTCCAAGCTGGGTTCACCCACAGACCCACAACCCAGCATAGTCTTGACCCATCCCCAGTGCTGAGGAGGTGCCCAAAGGCCAGATCTGGCTCTACCCCAGTGCCCCCTGTCTGCCCAGTTCCTGGCTAGGGGTAGGACAGGCCCCAAGGAGCCACCAGCCTGGCTGCACCCTGATGGTGGTTGGAAATGGCAGAGCCAAGAAGAGCCTTCAAGATAAAATGCCAGTCCTGGGCTCTAGTGCCCAGGCAGCCCTGCCAGCCCCTGCAATAAGAAGATTTAGGCTTTGCCACATGCCAAGAACCCCAGGAAAGGCACGTTGGCCTCCAAATGCATCTGTAATTCCCTTCCTGCCACTATTATTTTCACATTAGTCCTTGGCAGGCCATCGCGAGTGTTGTCCTGAGCCTCCTTCACGTTGTGGGGACCTGGTATGTCCCTTGGCTGGGCAGGGCCACCCTCTGCCCCGTCCCCATGGTGGTGCTGCCATGAGCCCTGCTGCCCCCGCCACAGCACCTGAGCGGGAAAGGGGCTGCACTCGGGCCGGGGCACAACACCGGAGAGATACTGCTGTCCGGCAGGATGGATGGTGGATCTGCTCCCTCCGAGTCCAGCCTCAGGTAAATCCTCATCAGGGATGCACAGCCAGGCTCCTCCTTTACTGGGGTATAATACTTTAGATTCTTAACAGAGGAAAAAAGTTAATTACTTTCCAGATGCATTAGGGGAGTAGTTGTGAGTGCTTTCCTGTTCATCTTTTATTTATTATATATTACCTAACTCTTTAAAAATTTATTGTTGTGATGTCTATAATTGTCTGGGCTACAACAGACCACGCTTTTACTGTATATTTTATTTTCAGAGCCTGTACCATATACCTTGCAAGATAGGAAATGGGGAGCCTGAATGTCACTTTGCAAGCAAGAAAATACGTGCCCAGCAAACATTTAGGGCCAGACTCATTCCTTGAGAACCTCATTTTTGTATTTCCATGTTATGAATTTCTGGCCAGAGCACTTAAAGGCACTGATTTGCAAAGCCAGAGGAATCAATATTTTCCTGTTAACAGGCAAACTGTCACATAAACAAATCTGCTAAGTATCTGCATGTAGTGGTCCAACCAGCTACTCATTCCACAGACATACTGGCATTTTTCTCTACTGTTGATAAAAATGTACCTTCTGTCCTATTTTAATATTATAATTATTTTTTATGATTCACTTAACATTAAATTATCTGGAGTCAGGTTTTCTTTTCCTTATGTTCATTGGTAACCTATATTCCTTAAGATAACTTATGTCCCAGTGCAGAGAAGAGGAGAGTCTTTACTTATATTTTGATCAGATCCTTTAAAAAAAACCAAAAAAAACAAACAAAAAAGTGACCCACTAACATAAATCTCATTTGTACAGTTTGTGATTTTTTTCAGATCTCAGTTTAAGCCCATTTATAACACTGATATGCATTTTTTTTACTTTATTAATTTCCTCCTTCTTCATTCACATGCCTTTTAGTAGCACAGTTCTTCCCTAAAGACTCACAATATCCCAAAATAGAAAAAATTATTCCTTAAAATAAAATCTGCTTCATCACCATCTTGTCACCCAGCCTACACAACAGTGTTTCCACTGACTTCTCTAAGCTGTGGATAAGGCCCCATATGTCTTAATTACAGAGCTTAGCATAAGCTCTTTGCACAGAGTGCAGTTTTGTCACTGCATTGTGCTGTACTGTGCACCATTATTTATAGAAGGCTGGTGCATGGAAAACAGTTTTGACAAGGGCATCCCTGGTCATGTAGCAACAGACAATTCTGGCCCAAAGAGCTTGCAAGCTATGCAGGGAATACAGACAAAATGGAGTGGGGGGAGGAGAACCCTGGAGAAGAAAAGAAGCTTTCTCAGTGTTGTATCAGAGATTTGGACTAGAGATACTATGCTCCATAAAACCAGCTTACAAGCTGGTATTATGAGATCACTCCATTTTGACAGTAAGCTGAGTCTTTACTGGAATTCTGTGACCATGTAGACTCTCTTCCCAGTATCCTCTCTGAACACTTTCTTTTTGCAAGCCATCTCCTGCCAAGTTTGACACAGTTTGCTGAATTTTGTCCTTAACCATTTCTATTGGTGGTGCATCTTTTTGCAATTATTTGCAGGCTGGCCAGGACTAAAGATTGCCATTGCATCATATTTCATCTTTGGGATGATATCATAGAATCATAGAATGTTGTGAGTTAGAAGGGATCCACAAGGATCATCTAGTCCAACTCTTGCCCTAGCACAGGACAGTCACAAGATACAAAAGATGTGTCTAGGGTGTTGTCCAAATGCTTTTTGAATATTGTCAGGCTTGGTGCCATGACTACCTCTCTGGGGAGCCTATTCCAGTGCTCCACCACCCTTTGGGTGAAGAACCTTTTCCTAATGTCCAACCTAGACTTGCCCTGTCACATCTTCCTGCCATTTCCCCTGGTCCTGTCATTGGTCACCAGAGAGAAGAGATCAGGACCTGCCCCTCCTCTTCCCCTTGTGAGGAAGTTACAGACTCAGATGAGGTCTCCTCTCAATCTCCTCTTCTCCAGACTGAACAATCCAAGTGACTTCAGCCACACCTCACATGGCTTCCTCTCTAAGCCCTTCACCGATTTTGTGGCCTTCTCTGGACACTCGCCAGTAGCTTTATATCTGTCCTGGTTTTTAGTTGAAACAGAGCTGGGTTTCTTTTTCAGTAGCTAGAATTGTGCTGCATTTTGCTTTCAGCCTGGGACTTGTTATGAGAGAGACACTGATAACATACCAAAGTTTACATTTTTGTCACTAGAAGTGAAGGACTTTGTGTTCTGTTAGTCTACAAGTGCAAGATTTAAGGGGGGTGAAGAATATTTAAATTAATAAACTTAATTGACAGTAGATATGCCAATGGGATATTCCATATCATATCACGTCATGTCCAGTATATTAGTGAGGGTCTCTTCCCCTTTTGTCTCTCTCTGGCTTTTGCTCAGGCTCTGGCTCTTCCGGGATTGCGGTTTCGGTTCAGGATTGTCGCTCCTCCGGGATTGTTATCTGGGAATGGGCCGGGCTC
>NW_010335182.1:6594-10075 GCF_000700745.2 Antrostomus carolinensis
CGGTTCCCAAAACTGCACCCAGTACTCGAGGTGAGGCTGCACCAGTGCAGAGTGGAGCGGGACAATCACCTCCCTCGACCGCCTCGCAATGTGGTGCTTGATGCAACCCAGGACACGGTTGGCCCTCTTGGCAGCCAGGGCACACTGTTGGCTCATGTGCAACTTGCCATTGACCAGAACCCCCAAGTCCCCCTCTGCAGGGCTGCTCTCCAATCTCTCTTTCCTCAGACTGTATGTGTGTCCAGGGTTGCCGTGCCCCAGGTGCAAGATCTGGCACTTGCCCTTGTTAAAATTCATACAATTGGTCATTGCCCAGCTCTTCAATTTATCTAGATATCTCTGCAGGGCCTCTCTGCCCTCGAGAGTGTCCACAGGACCTCCCAATTTGGTGTTCATCAGTGAGCTTAGTTAGCAGTCCTTCAAGACCTATATCCAAGTCATTGATGAAGACATTAAAGAGCACTGGCCCCAGGATGGATCCTTGCAGGACTCCACTAGTGAGTGGAGATGTGTTGGCCCTCTGTGTAGCTTTATGTACATCATCTCTTTCAAACTCAGTGTTGATGACAGCTGCAAGTGTTTTTGAAGCTGGAGGTCCCAGCTGCTTTAGGTCAGCCTGCCAACATTCCCTGAATACGTTTGGTTATTTCAATGCCAGTGTGCACTTGCTGGGCATTAACAGGAATTTGAATTCTTCCTGCCACTACAGATAAGGCTTTATTACACTCATGTGTTGCAGTCACTGTGGAGCAACCACCCTTTTTAAAAGCTAACATTTTATGAGTGCAGGTTGCTGATTTGTCACTAAACTCACAAACTCCTGAACTATTTTCTCTCTTATTCTCATTTTTTGACCAGAGTTCATGACTCTGCTAGGATTTAACTTTCTCAAAGTAACTAGACACATCTATTTCCCCCAGCTTCAAAAGGCAATAACTACAGCAGGGGAATCAACAACTACTGATTTCTCTTGATCCTTTCCCCAGGAGTCCCTGGTATGCAGGAGCATTTCTCAGGGCTAAGTTTCCTTTTCTCAGCAATCTATCCAGAAAGCCTGAACCATATGTTTCACAATAATAATGCTGATGCTTTCAGTAAGCAAGAATTTAATAGCTCATGTAACCTGAGGCTGCCTTAGGCATCATCTCATATCGTAGTCCCTCATGGCCTACTGTCAGAGGGCAGTTACAAGATCTAAACAGGCTTTATTCAGTTTCAGTCTCTGTGGGTATGGAATGACTGAGTCCTCTAGCTTGACTTTACTTCTAAAACAAACAAAAGAAGCAAGGCTGCTCAACCAAAAGAGGATCAACATCCATTCATCAATTCCTCTGTCTGTTTCTCCCTTCCAGGTCATTCCAGGCCAGGACTCTAAACAGGCCTTCCTAAATATCCTCCAAAGCATCCTACATCAAGTAAGGTGGCAGATTTTCTTTCCCTCCATGACTCTTTTACTGGAAAGCATCTATGTCTTTCAGGCAGAATGCCTTTGTCTTAGGAAGGTTCATACCATTCATGCATAGTTTCTTTCAAAGAGAGAAGCCAGATCCTCTGCCCAGGTCTTTAATGGTATTCATTATATGGGTGTGTCAGGGGTCATCAAATACCTTTAAAAGCTGATATGATATTCCAGTTATCCCTGGCACCTACATCTCATTCATTTCCAGTTTCTCATTCCCTTGTGTCCACCTCCCATGAGACAGTAAGGACTTTCTGCCCTGAAGCTAATGTCTCTAGCTTTCCTCTGCATGCAGATTTGGTTCTTCTTTCTCATCCGTCTGGGTTTGCAGGAATATTTTTGTTTACCAGGAAATCCAATATCTGTGGCAGTCCAAGACCCACCATGTCACCTGTTCACTCTCTTCTTAGGTACCACTTGGTTCACCTATTTCTCACCTGCTCTCCTGGCTGTGGGTCTTAAGACGGCATGTGGCAAACACAACATGCTGGGTAACGCTTTTAATTCACTCTAGGTTTATAAAACTAAAATGGCTCTTTAGTAAGTAAGCTATTTACAAAGATGTTGCAACTGCAGACTTCCTGGTGAAAGCATCTTCCACACCACTCCTGTCTTCCACCTTTCAGATATGTGGCTTGCAAAGACAGAAGTCCTAAGTATTTGTACAGAGCTCTGAGATGTTATGATCTCCAGCAGATCTCAGCTCAACAGCAAAGCTCATCTACTGAGACTATTTATTTTCTTTATTATTCTTTTTCTCCTCTTAATTCTGAAATGATAGCTATTAAAAAAAAATGTTTACAAGGGTTTATTGCTTCTGGTATTTCTTTCCTGGAATGCAAAGCAGTTAAAAAAGTAGTTTAGGATGCCTTCTGGAAATATTATATATGTTTTCCAGGAAATGTTACAATAGCTTGTGGTGCCATAGTGCTTGCTTTCCATTAACTACTACTAATGGCTTGATGCTGTGATAACTCATGCTAAGAGAAAATGCAATATTTAACTAATGCTACAATAACATCTTGCTGTAGTGTTATAAAGAACTAGTTACTGAACTAGACACCAGTATGGTTTATGCAAATGTAGTCTGTTCTCAATATGTGCACCCCATGCCTCAGTTACTTTTTCCCTCAGAAAATCTGGTTCATCTCCCATGAGAACTGACCCTGGCACTATAACTTCTTGGTTGTGTAATTCTCCTGTTGTATTAAGGTCAGTAATGACAGTATCACATCATTCTCTAGCAAAATAGTGACTTTGGAAATCATGAGCTGATACATCTTCCTGTGACACTGTAAGATCTCTCAGAGATATTTTATTAGCTTGAACCAATGTGATGAAGGTAATATAAAAATTTCCCTCCCACTTCCACAAATTCAGGAAAGATATATGGCATCCACACTAAAAGGAGCTACGTACTCAGTCTAAGTCACAGCATTGAAAATTGCTCAGCCATATCTTCACCAGAGAGGCTTGCTAGCTGTGTAACATCATCACTGTAGTTGCAAAAGTGCAAATGCTTGAAGAAAGAAACAGAAAACCTCTGCAACAGTTATTGTTTCTTTTCCTAAGTGTGATAACTTTTTCTGATTTTATGGATCACAGTATGCATCTTTACAATTCACACTTTTCAAGAAGCTAGCCAGCAATTACTGAAAGCCAACACACATTCTCCTTCCATTTAGAACAGAAAATAGCTGTGTCAACTGTTGACTGCTACAGAGTACTTAATTCAGTTATTTGCTACTTTTGCATATGCAGAAAGATCAGTGTGGAAGAGTAAGAGTGAGATTTCTTGGAGTATAAGAAATATTATAAAAGGAAAAGATTTTCTTTAATTACTCTTCACTGGGTTTGGGTAAAATAATTGTAAACAACTTGAGAACTGTTACTCATAGAAACAATACTTAAAAATAGCGTGACACCTACTGTTTGCCTCCCATAAAAGTACTCCTCCCCTACACACAGATACACACACACTTACACAAGTTTATTTAGCAAACTTTTGTCTCCAGCACAGAA
>NW_010335183.1:0-2453 GCF_000700745.2 Antrostomus carolinensis
AAGAATGTGCAGAGACACTACTGATCTCAGTTGGAGTTTTTACCTTGGCTGGAGACATAATCACCCTCCCACAGCCTGGGAAGTGGTTTCTGCAGCTCAGCCAGGGCACTGCAGAGTAGCTGAGCTGCAGGAGCTCCTGTAACAACAGCCAGGGCTGAGCACCTCTTCCCCAGTGTCTCTTCCATAGCATCTCTTCCGTAGTGTCTGCCCAAACACTGCACACAAATTCATCTGCACAGAATCAGCAAAGCACATAAATCAGAGCAGTTTTCATACACCCACTTCCTTAACTCTGCAAATCCAATCTACACTCTGGACACTTCTCCCTACTTCCTTACAAATGATGTAAATATTTATCTCATCAGTAAGAGGCCCTAAAGAAAGCCTGTACTTTGAATAATCAAATTCTCATTGGCTTCAAACACACACTAATGCTTTTGCACTCCTTTGTGCTCAATAGCCCAAAGGTTCAAATGTTTGTGAGATGCTCATTATTGTCTATTTTGACATCAGGCATTTAAAAGAAAGGCCGTCTGCCTGCCATCTATTTTTCAAACTGACTGATATGATACTGGAGTCTCTTAATGACACTGTCTCTACATTAGACCTTAAGGTAATAGCTTACAAAAAAAAGCACATTAGTGGGCACGAATTTCAGACAAGTTAATGAGAGTCAGCTTTATTCAAAAGAATCTGTGATGACACTCTGCTTCCAACAGCAAATTACTGAGGACATAAATCACACTCTGAGCAGCAGTGGCTGAGAGAACGCCAAGAAGGGAGGCAGCAAGAGTTTAGTCCTCAAGTCCTGAGTTTCACAGTAGCAACGACCTCCAGAACTAGAGTCACTGCAGCATCTGTTCAACCTCTGACAAACTTTCCAGGAAGAGTTTACCTTGAACTCATCTAAACACTGCCTTCAAGATTTCAACACATAAGGCACCAATTTTCCTTCAAAAGAAAATGGAAACGTTCCACCACCCTCAAGACAGACCGTGGGTCACAGGGTTCAGCACAGGGCATCACGGTGCTTTAAAGAGTGCTGACCTACGCTCAGGCCTGCGATTCCATCCCAGCTGGGGTTATGGAAGTTGGGCAAAGGGAAGGGAAATACACCTGGAGTTGACAAGCAGGTCTGGCAGTGAAAAGAAGAGGCAGAGACAGCTACAGGGAGCACCAAACCACATTTATTATCCTGCACTTCAGGCAAAAGCTGCCCTTTGCCCAGACCTCACTGGCACTCGCTGCACAGGCTGCTCTTCCCCTTCTTCTTGGAAGCACACTAAGGCAGAACCATCAGGGGAGGCAACAAGTCAACCCCTAACAACTCCACATGGTCTCTCTTTAGCTCCACGTGCCATAACCCTGCCTACTGACACAAATCTGCCTTATTTTCTCTGTCACTTTCAGTGCAATGAATAATTCCCCATTAATATCTAATTATTCTTTTTTTCTCATTGCCCTTTTTGCAGCACACGCAGTCACATTAACTTTTCTGCTTTAAAGAGTAACTTTTCATTAAAATCCTGCTTTGAATATGGAGGCATCCATTTTTCTGCCACCTTTCTGGAAGGGTGAGCATCACACCACCCAACTGGACCATAAGCATTAATGATTTAATGCTCACAGCATTATTTTCTAGCTCAGGAGCCAAAGCACAGCAGTAGCAGTATTACATATGCACGCTGGTTGAAGCATCCAGACAGAATGGCCTCTGGTCTTTTTCTTTAGAGGACTCTTGATTATTCTTTCAGCAGCTCAGAGTGCAGCCCCTGACTTTTAGCTGTGACTGCTCTTCACAGCTGTCAAACAGACACCGAGCAAGTGACAAGTGCGTGGCCACTGAATACCTGCAAAATTAGCAAGACTTGCCCAACATCAGGTAAAGGCCACAGCAAGAACAGGGCAATTTTTTCATCCCAGGCAGCTTCTGCTTTCCATAAGCATCTTTACTCAGCACCATTACTAGCAGCATCAACTGCAAACCAGTATTTTCCTTGTGAGACAAAAATGCACGTTGCTGCCCAGCACTGACCAAAGCTCTCCCATACGTACGTGACTTCATCCCATTTCCCACCACCAGCTTGTACCTTCTGCCCTGCCACGGCAGCAGCCACCTCTCAACATGCACCACTTCCTCACTAGTCTCACCTGCAGAGGTTTCTCTAGTGGAACATGAGCACAAGTCAGTGGCTGGGTTTCCCACTGTGTTTTGTTTAATTTTACTGTGTCAGCCGATGCACTGAAGGGCATCCCTTAAATCTGTGCCCAAGATATGTGGATCTTCAGATGCAGAGAGAAGCCACAGCTGTGTCACTGCTCACACCAGGGCTGGCTCGGTGGCGGATGGAGGTGCAGGACATCAGACAGCTCTGCTCTGACCCCTGCATCCTGGTCAAACATCTCCTCTTCTGAAACCACAAGCACAAAGGGCAAGTCTAGGACTGCACAGT
>NW_010335183.1:2476-9147 GCF_000700745.2 Antrostomus carolinensis
TGGTCTGTCAGCCTGAGCTGGGGATGAGACGCACACACCTGCAGCACGGCTGGAGCGGATCTGGCCACGCTGCCCAGGTGACAGCCAGGACTGCCCAGATGCCTGATGTAACCTGTGACTGGGAATATAACAAAGGGCTGTTTGCAGGCCAGTGCAGCTAATGCCTGACCCAGTTAAATCACATTAAAGCCTCAAATGGTGCCTCTTCTGGGACAGCGAACACACACATTCCAAGCACGAGAGGATGTATATTTCCCCTTCCCTGTTTCTCAAACATAAGACAACTGGGATTTGCTTTCTTCACATGTGTAACTGGACGTAACAAGATTTCCTCTGCCATCTTTCCCTCATCATGTTTAAACCCCATTAAGCTGGTGAGAGTTAAAAGCAAATCTCAGTTAAAAGCAATACTCAGGGAATAGCTCACTGCCACTTCTCTTTTGCACAGTAAAGTTTTGCTGTCTCCACGTCTTTTTAGAGTTACAAAGGCAACTGCTTCACATGGATGTTAAGCATGACCACAGGAAATCCCAAAGAACCCAATTTATTGGCAGAGGGAAGTTTACAATTCCTCCTCTTTTCCTGTGCAAGGAAGATGTAAAGAAGAGATTTGTTCTCTTCATCCCTGTAGAATTTTACTGGGAGCTTTTCCTGTGGAGGAAGTACAGACAGAAAAAGATACAGACTCTTTCTAGGGCCCTTTGTTCTGCTTCAGAGCCCGTCTGCCACCCCAGCTCACAATCAAGAAGTACAACTCCTTCCCTGCTAAGCTGTCCTTTGCTAGAAGCTAAAGTTCCATTGCATTGCCTGACTCTTGTGACTTCCATAAAGCCCCAGAAAACTGGTGGGTTTGAGTGCTGGGGCTGGAAACTGTAATTTGGAACTGCAATTGGAAGAGGATTTGAATGCTCAGAAAGTTGCCCAAATCCCTTGTTCTGCAGCAGAGATTTTTTCACCTGGCAGCCAACCCTTCTTCCCAAGCCTCCTTAACACAGACCAGCCTGAAACCGGCCTCTCCTGTGGATGCATCACGTTAAAGATTTCCACACAGGGGAAAGAATTTCTTTGTTTCAGACTGGTTTGATTTTCCTCTAAAAACCAGCACTGTTTCTTTTGAGAGCTGTTTTTAACTTATTTATTTTTAAAGCAATTTTTTTCCATAGCAAATTGCCCACAGATGGCAAAACAAGAGAGAGAAACGCCAGCAATGCCCACACAACGTCCAGGTCTGCCTTCTGCTCACTTCAATGCAAACATCATCCTCCACAACAGCTTCATACCAGGGGAAATCTCAAGGTGAGATATAAAATCTCAGGATGCAACAAAATGCAGCCCTCTCTCTTTGACTCAGCTTCTCCATTAAAAAACAATTCCCAAACTCATCCAGCAGACGAAACAAATTCCCATTCTTACCCTCAAGAGTATAAAGTGGGGGAAAAGGAAAATTAAAAAAGAGAGAGGGGGAGGAAGCAAATGTTTGTGAAACCTGCAGCTTGGAGAGAGTGTGAGCAGCAGCCTGACTGCTGAGACTCACCGTGCAACAGCCCGGCAGCGCTGCAATCCAAACCAAGGGAACCTCGCTGGTACCTTACGGTGTGCGGAGCCGGCCCCTCTGTGCCCACGCGCTGTCACACCTCAGCTGCAGTCTGGCCTATGAATTGTGTGTTTATTATGCACTAAGTCAAGTGAGAAGCAGGTGGCTCCAGATATTGAAAACCTTTGGTATTTCTTAATTTTGTTATTTGTAATTCTCTAATTTACAAAGCAATTACTTGGTCAGACACTGGAACAGGTTGCCCAAGGAAGCTGTGGCTGCTCCTCCCTGCAAGTGTTCAAGGCCAGGTTGGATGAGGCTTTGAGCAACCTGGTCTAGTGGAAGGTGTCCCTGCTGATGGCAGGGGGGTTGAAACTGGATGAGCTTTAAGGTCCCTTCCAACCCAAGCCATTCTATGTTTCTATACTCGGATAATACCACTCATCCCAATACTGTTCCAAATCAGAGTGTGGATTCAAACCTTAAACCTAAACATTGACCCTTACCTGAATCAATCTGAAATACAGCACAGTCACTTCTATCAACATGAACCTCTACTTACACATAAACACAAGACTCACAAGCACCACATATTTCTTCTAGTACCAGCATTAGAAAGTCCTCATGTGTCTAAACATGGTACCTCAACTCCTGCTTGAGTCAAACCTCCCTACCCCTTCAAGTCATCCTGGGCTAAAAACCTGGCCAGTCTGCACACAGCCCACCAGAAACCACTCAACTCTGTTCCACCCTGATCCAGAAAGAGGAGAAACCCAACACATCAATCCCTCACCAGAACTGCAGCCCTAATTCTGATCTTAAAGATGGTCCAAAGGGTTACACCAAATTAATTAGAAAGTGGTGAAGTCTGCTTTGGAAAGTGCTACCCATTTCTCTGGAGGCTTTGACAGACAATCAAGCAATCAGGCTGTACACTTCAGTATGCATAGCCTGAAACTAGAACAAAGCTCTAGACTGAAGCCTTGTATCAGCAACACCCTGGTTATAACTGAAAAAAAAAAAAAATATCAGAAACCTTCAGCCTCTGTGACTATTTAATTTTAATCATAAAGATCATGCAAAATGTAGGAATGTGGCTCCTCAGTCCCTCTTACCATGAAACCTGTTCTGACCCCATGTCATCCAAATGACAACAGTGCCAAAATACCAACAGCAAAGCCAGAACAAAGGGAGCTCAGAGCTTGGAAAACTCTATTAATAGAGAACAAATGTTGTCCCTTAGGAACAGCAGACCCCACTAAAAACCTTGCTGCACATCCATCATGATGACACATACTCCACAAAACCACAAGAATCATCATCTTGTGCTGCTTTTACAAGCTTTCATCTCAGCTTTGCAAACAGGAAGAGCTGCGTGGTCCCTGCTTTCCAGAACGACAACCATTAGTTCCCTCTGGCTCCCTGGAAAATCTGCCCCAGCCGCAGTGTGTGACAGTCACAGCCGCAGCCGGGCTGAGCCGGAGGCGCCACACTTGACTAGTAAGAACCCTCACCCGCTTGCTGTGCTTTGAGTGAGACCCAGCTACAAATGGAGCTTGAAATAGCCTTAAAACTCTTCTGTAATCACACCTTTAAAAGAACAAGATGGCTCAAAATTGCAACAACTCCAACTACAGCTCAGTAACCACAAGAGTCCCTGTCCTTGACCTCAGAGACTCACACACACGCTCATAAATAAACCAATGGTCACACAGCCCTTGCTTTCAGAATTCCTCACCCAAAGCCTTGCCTTTCCTGCCCATGGCTGCAGGAAAACCTGACATAATGTTAATAAATAAACCCTGCTGAGAGCAGTCGTCACTCCAGGCCTTTAGGCTTTCCAAGATTTTGTAGCAAACAGCCCCAGATTTCCAAGCCACAAATTCTAATCCTAAATCTAAATTTCTACCCAATTTAGCAATATAGGTGTACCCCATAATTTGTCAAGAATTACATAACATCACAAAAAGAGGTGCTCATTTCAGTGATGCAGACTTTGCAAGAGGTACCAGAAGGGAGGGCTCCCAAGTTCTGGGACTCGTAGCCACTGACTCCAATTCCAAATCAAGAGCCAACTATGGCAGAGCAGATGGGACTTTGCCACGGGCCCAGAGTCCCTCCCAGCACCACAGGCATTTACACCAGTAAACAGAGATCTTCACTTGTTGGTTTTACAAATTCTACCCCTAGGTCAAGTTTTCTGTAGAGTCTGGAGATACAGGGAGAGGTGAAATTTTGCTGTGAACCAGAGATCTTTGTGGGGATCAGCTTTACTGAAGGGTCACAGTCCCTGCAAACAAGTCTCTCAATCCCACTTTCCCTGGACTCCCCAGCAGTCCAGGTGAGCACAAATACACCAGACCCCAAGAGGAATATTTTTTCCCATCATTAATGAGAGTCATTGCTGAGAACAAATTCTTCATCAGAGTCCTGAAGCTTCCCAAGATGTAGCAAAGAAGAGAGACTTTCATTCCCAAATCTCCATCCACAGCAATAATCATTCACTCATTCTGGGACTTACTCCATCAGCATCTCTCAGCTCTCCTCAGCTCTTTAAAATTAGAGCTCATCTCTTCTTTCCTTGCCATATTCTAACTCTAATCCTTGCCTTCTGCAAAGCCTGCAATAAATCCAGCATCACCAGAGGGGTGTCTTCCTTTTGCTGCCATAACTGGTACATGAAGAACTAACTGTGCTCTTTGGAGCTCCTTATCTGTACTCTAACCACATCCATTAGCTGTGCACAGCACCACATCTCATCACACCCACCTAAGGCGTGATATTGTTGGTAAGAAGCAATAATCATCCATTGTCCCCACAAACCAACCCTGAACTCCAGTTTTTAGCTTGCCACAGACCAACTAATTCAAAGTTCTACCCCATGTTAGTAGCTAATGCAAAATTAGTCCTTCTTCTAGGTCTCTGCTCACATCAGCTCTAGTTCTCTTTTTCCCAACCTCTGAGTCGAGCTTTAACAGGCACCACAGAGCAGTGATGAATCAATACCCTGAAACACGTCAGTCACCTGCATCACAACGTGCCCTCACCTTGGTGCTGCCAGTCTTGCATCCTCCCAAGAAACACGGCTCCCTTTCTAGCTCTCCAACTTTTGAATGGTGGTGGTATTTTTATGTGGTTAAACAAAGCAGGCTTGCAACAGCATTTCAACTGCTCTCTTGTAAGACTTCAAAATGAGTTGAACCAATTAAGAGAGAGAAAGAGTTTCACCACAACGTTCAGGTTAATTTAATTCCTCTCCCCCCACCATTATTTTAATGTTACTTCAAGCAATTAAGTGCAACAAACCAAGAAGCAGCAGCTACTGTGAGAGTTTTTGTCCAGAAACAGATTTCCTACCGTGCCACCATCCAGAGATGTATGCCAAAGAAAGCTTGAAAAGAAAACAAAAACATATTAACAAAGGAATCTTGACAGTAAACCACACAACACAATTAAAAGGCTGCACAATGAATAAGAGCAGCTTTTCCACGGCAATTAGTTGGCTTGCCTGAAAACAGAAAAAAATACAGATTTTGAATATGAGAACAACAATAGTTCTCTAATAGGCAGTGATACCACGTTGCATAGAAGAGAGACATGATGGGTGGAGAAATGGATTTTCTTGTTGCCCCAGAAAACATATAGGTTTAACTCATTCAATTTCTGACAATAAATTCCTCAATTTGACAGCCCTGCAAGCTTTGGAGCTGTTACTGTGTTTGTGAAAGCATCAGTGAGAGGCACTAAACCAGCCACCTCTCCCACACAGTCAGTGTCCTGCTGCTGTTTTTCTAAGCGCAAGGGGAGCAGAAATGGCACCTGAGCCTGTGAGCAAATGCTGTGAATCTCAGACTGAAGCGGCAGAAAAGGAAGAAAGAAACTTTGTTCAAATAATCCACAAGACATTTCACCAGGTTTCTGCTTCAGCCTTAACAATTTCAGAAGAATTAACAAATCCTCAGGTGCTCCAGAGCACCCCTGACTACACTGAATGAACAGGACCACTGGACTAGTGCCGGGAAACCAGAGGTGGCCAAAGCTCCCCGAGTCGTTTCCAAACGCTCCAGTGTGGGAACACGAGGGTCACAAAACCAAGGGAAGCAGAGAAGTGGCCAACTTGTGAAAAATCCTTCATTTCCTTCACAATTTCAGATACAAAGAGATGAGTGTTTTTCCTGCTTAAAGGCAGCAGGGGTTAAAATTACTAATAGAACTGAGACTGGTGGGAGGTAATTGATGATTTTATTGAGATCGCTAGATTTGCTATTTTGTGTCTGATTAAAGCCCTGGCTGCACAGTTTCAGTGCATTCACTTTCCTTCTTCCTCAGTCAGCTTCTGATCCTTTCTTTCCTCAGAAGTCTCAAACTGTAGGATGGAATCTTTGCAATCAAGTGACAATAGAGTTGTTGTTATTAATACTTAAGTCTCTCAAACATTTTTATTAAGCAGAGAACATTGCTAGCAGTGAGCTACTGACACATGCCTTGAGTGATTAGCAGGAGCAGCAAGACAAGGGCCCACTCCTTCAAGATAATAAAAGATCTGAGATAACAAAAAGTAATTTCACTTGTCTCTGTGTGACCCATAATCGAAGCAGTCGTGCAGAACACCACGGGCTATTCACAGAAAGGCACATTAAGGATGGGCTGTAATGTTTAGAAAGCAAAGTGCCAAATGTCAATCTGCCCTAAACCAGCATCAACCCACTGAAATCACCACAACTCAATTACCTTTTCAGAGTGAGGCCATTATGAAAACCTGAGAACATTAAAGTGTTATCACTTGATATTTAGAGGAAAAAAAAATGACATGAAAGTGCAAACAGAAGACAGTGACACAAGCTGATGTTCCCAGTGCCACCCTCAGTGCAAGCTGGTCTGACACATGGGAAGCTGTCACCTGCCGGGAGCTGTCAATGCTCATCAAATGCTCATGAACCAGCTCTGCTGCCTTTAAGATCACCAAGTGTCACACTGTCACCTGCAAAGGAGCTGCTGAAACATATCACATACCTGCTTGTAAAAAACAGCACTCAACAGCATACCTTGAGTGATAAATCCAAACACTCATAGGAACAGGGGATTCCTGATCCCTATTTATAAGGACCTCAGAGTTCCACAATCCCCAAAGTTCTGA
>NW_010335184.1:0-655 GCF_000700745.2 Antrostomus carolinensis
GCTGGGGGTTGTTGAGGCCAAAGTGCAGGACTGGCACTTGGCCTTATTGAACCTCATTTCATTGGTCCTGGCCCATCAATCCAGCCTGGCCAGATCCCTCTGTAGAACCTTTCTAACTTCCAGCAGATCAAGGCTCCCACCCAGCTTAGTGTCATCTGCAAACTGACTGAGGGTGCAGTTGATAAGAGTGTAAAGTAGAATATAACTGTGTGGAGACACAGCCTCAATGCTTGCTGCTTTTTTTGATCTCCTTCATAGTCTGGCAGGTTCTCAGGCCCTGAAGTACCTCCTGTGAGTACCTGTGTCTGTCATGCAGGGCGGTGGGAGATCATAGTTCTCTGCACTTGGACTGTGCTGACTCTGTCCCTGGAGGTAATGGCTGGAAACACTTCCAAGAAACCCCCCTGGAGTTCCCAGCTATGCAGCATTGTTTGGAGAGGAAAAGACTCAGTGGTGCCCCCCCCATGAGCAGTTTTGGCTGCAAAGTACAAGATTTCCTTCTCCCTGAGCTGTTTCCGTGCTTACTTGGTTCATTAAACCAAATGTGCTTAATCTCACTGCAGAGATGGGCTGTCACAAAATCACAGAATCACAGACTGGTGGGGTTGGAAGGGACCTCAGGAGATCATCCAGTCCAACCCCCCCCCCTCCCAAC
>NW_010335184.1:687-6741 GCF_000700745.2 Antrostomus carolinensis
TGTCCAGGTGGGTTTGGAACATCTCCAGAGAAGGAGACTCCACACCCTCTCTGGACAGCCTGTCCCAGGGCTCCAACACCCTCACAGTAAATAAATTTTTCCTTAAGTTTGTCTGGAACTTCTGGTGTCCCAGTTTGTGCCCATTGCCCCTTGTCCTGTCACCACCCACCTCCAAAAAGAGCCCGGCCCCATCCATTTGGCCCCCACATTTCAGATCATTATAGACATTGATCAGATCCCCTCTCAGGCTGCTCTTCTCCAGGCTGAACAGTCCCAGCTCCCTCAGCCTCTCCTCCTAAGGCAGATGCTCCAGCCCCTCATCATCTCTGTGGCCTCCACTGGACTCTCTCCAGAAGATCCTTGTCCCTCTGGAACTGGGGAGCCCAGAACTGGACACAACACTCCAGCTGTGGCCTCACCAGGGCAGAGTAGAGGGGGAGGAGAACCTCCCTGGACCTGCTGGCCACACTCTTTTTAACACACCCAAAGCTCACTCACCTTTCTGTCATTGCATGCACGGGCTGTTGAGAATAAAACCCACCAGCTGTCACCAAACACAATGTTTTGCTTTTAACTGTTGCTGCAAACCCATCAAATTTAACACCCATCACACTTTTTTCACAGCCTCTTCTCCTGTACCTCCGTGCTGGATTCCATGCTCTTCAAGCCCTTCCCACTATGTGACAGGAACGTCCAGAACATTCTGCGGGATGAGATTGTTAATCCGCTCCGAAAGTGAGTACAGTGTCTGGGAATCCTGGAAGTCATCTGTCTGCCTTCATACCTCCTCTGCTGCCCTGCCTGATGGTACCTATCACTGAGGGAAAGGGTTACCTGGAGAGTTTCTCCTGCCAGCCACATCCAGAGGTCTTCATATTGGGTTCCTCTTCCAGTTGTTCCTTTCCCCGAGTTGCAAAGCTGTCACAACTCCTACTGCATGTGCATGAATATCTCCTGCTCAGAAGGAAGCAGCTGCAATTCTCAGTGAAGGGAAGAAAGGGGGATTCCTGGGGTTCTGATCATCTCTGGAGGGAACCCTGGAGTTGATGAAGCAGTGGTATTGCCTTCAGCAGCAGTTAGTCTGAAAGTGTCAGGCTGGATGAGGGTAGATCATGGCATGAGAGTTAAATTCTCTAGAAATTCAAAGATACAGTTTCTTTCCTCAGAGAGAGGAAAGGTTCTTTCCTCTTTCCACCTAGAGAGGTGTGGAAGAGAGGCATGGAGAGCTGATTGAACATAAAGACATTAGAATCTTCCTTGAGGCCCAGTGACTTGGCACTGGCTGCAGAAATACAACCCTGGGGTGTTCTGTGATGCTGAGATTTGATGGAGAACAGCCTGGCTGAGAAGGACTTGGGGATGAAAAATTGGACATGAGTTGGCAACGTGCACTCACAGCCCAGAAAGCCAATTATTTCCTGAGCTGTATCCAAAGCAGCGTGAGCAGCAGATTGAGGGAGATGATTCTGCCCCTCTACTCTGCTCTGGTGAGACCCCACTTGCAGTGCTGTGTCCAGTTCTGGGTTCCTCAGCACAGGAAAGACGTGGATCTGTTGGAGCAGGTCCAGAGGAAGCTACAAAAATGGTCCAAGGGATGGAGCAGCTCTGCTGTGGAGAAAGGATGAGGGAGTTGGGGTTGTTCAGCCTGGAGAAGAGAAGGCTCCAGGGAGACCTTCTGGTGGCCCTTTAATACAGAAAGAGGATTTCTAAGAATGATGAAGAGAGAATTTTTACCAGGGCCTGTAGTGACAGGAGAAGGAGCAACAGTTTTCAACTGAAAGGTTAGATTTAGGTTGGACATGAAGAAATTGGTTAAGATGAAGGTGGTGGACCAGGTTTCCCAGAGAAGTTGTGGGTGCCCCATCCTTGGAAGTGTTCAAAGTCAGGTTGGATGAAGCTTTGAGCAACCTGCTCTGTGGGGAGATGTTCCAAGGGGGTTGGACTAGATAATCTTCAAAAAAAAAAATCCCTTCCAACCCAAACTAATCAATAATTCTTTGATTTAAATAAATGGAGAGATCATCTGCAGCTGCTTCTTGTTTCTAGGACTGGCTTCGTCAGGGCTAGGAGTGTCATGCACCTTAGGGAGCAACTAACTGAAAAGGGCCAGTGTTCAAGCTTTACCAACGCTGAGAAAGGTAACGTGCTCTCTTGTGGGGGGTGGGGGACACACACACACACACACACACCTTCCCTGGGCTGCTTTGTTGTGCCACCACCTCATCCAGGCAACCAGGCTGACAACTTAATTGTCTGCTTCTCCCAGGCACGTGCATTAATCTGCCTGCTCTGCTGTTGGTTTGTGTAAAAATACACATGTCAAATACTTCTTAAAAAATTCTACAGGCTTGTCAAATGAAATCTGTCCTCGAGTTTAATGAGAATTGTTGGGTCTCTGCCTGGTGGCAGCTGTTGCCAGGAGTGGAGAGGAAAATCTGTGTGAATAGAATTTAAACAAGGGAGAAATTTCCTTGACCTTTTTATTTTGTATTATACTCTGAATAATTTCTACTTTGTATTATACTCCATCTCTGATATCCCTGCTTGAATCCAGCTTGATTGTGCTGAAGGACATGGTTTAGAGGTGGATTTGGTAGTGTTTATGGTTGGACTCAATGATCTTAAAGGTTTTTTCCAACCAAAATGATTTATCAGTTTGCCAAGATCAACTTGGGTTGGAATTCTGATAAGTTATTTGATGTTCCTCAAAGACTGTAATCTGGTTAAAATAAGACAGAAAACACCCAGAGCTGAAACCCACCAATCTCTGGTGGCAACCAGCACGTTCCCATCCGTGCACAGCACGGCTTCATGGGGTTTACAACGAGGAGACAGATGACACCAATGCCAAACGTCACTGCAACAACCTCTGAGTATCTGGAGAGTAAACATGTGGCATTGAGTCTTCTAGAAACAGCAGATATCTTGTCAGCAAACAGCACTTGTGTTTTGTACTGGTTTATTTTTATTTTAGCTGAGGATGGTTTATTAAGTGTTCAGTTTCTGGAATTTCCAGGTTCACAAAATGTTGGTTGATGTTTATGTGGCAGATTTTTATCTTCTGGATGCAGTGGGTGTGGTGTGACCCATGTTTTTCTTTGACCTTCCAGATCCTGAGGAGTTCCTCAATCTCATCATGCATCAGATCCTGGGAATAGAACCACTCTTGAAATTGCAGTAAGTTTCTGTACCTAAGCAAAACAATTTACCCAGGCCAGGCTCATTAATTACCCCCTCCTCAAGCTCACCGGGTGTTACTTGAACCTTCTCATCGAGGCTTTGGGAGCACAGCTCAGTGAGTTGTGTACAGCTCCTCTCTGCTCTTACTTGTTGTGATCATGGCCCAGGTGATGCATCCAGGAAAAGACACTTCTAAGCTCTCCTTGGAGGTGCCACCTTAGGAAAATGATGATAAAAATCTTGTCTCATGCTTAGGAAGAGCCAGCAGTGGTTTTAAGAAACATAGTGTCCAACTTCAGTTCAGAGCCAACAGTATTGAGTTCAGTACTGTGAACTGAATTGAGTATTGGAGTCTTGTATTCAGTGTTGGGCCCCTGAGTCCAAGAAGGACATGGAGGTGCTGGAGCGTGTCCAGAGAAGGGCAACGGAGCTGGGGAAGGGTCTGGAGCACAAGTGTGCTGAGTTCCCTTGTGGCTGAGGGAACTGGGGGTGTTGAGCCTGGAGAAAAGGAGGCTGAGGGGAGACCTTGTGTCTCTGTGCAAGTCCCTTGGAGGAGGGTGGAGAGAGGTGGGGGTGGGTCTGTTCAACCAAGGCCCAAGGGACAGGACAAGAGGAAATGGGCTCCAGTTGTGGCCAGGGCAGTTGAGATGGGATGTGAGGAAGAATTTCTTTGCTGAAAGGGTTCTGAGGCATTGGAAGGGGTTGCCCAGGGCAGTGGTGGAGTCCCCATCCCTGGAGGGATTGAAGAGTCGTGTAGACATAGTGCTGAGGGACATGGGTTAGTTGGGGACTTGTCAGTGTTGGGTTCATGATGGGACTTGATGATCTTAAAGGTCTTTTCCAATCTGGGCAATTCTGGTATTCTGTATCTCATGACCTTTGGATGTGTTTGGGATGTATCCAGACTGTCAAGCTGGCTCAGATCCTGCAGCCTCTCAAACAAGCAGTCCATGGATGCAGTCCCAGTTTTTCAGGACTCTACAAAGAAGATGAGAGGTTGAAGGAAGCCAAAAATAACTGTGCTGTTGAGGAGCATAGAAGGGGATTGTTCGGTTTCTGTGCTCCTTTGTTGAGATGTCAGTCAAGCTGTAGATCGTGGAGTACTCGGAAAGGCTGAGCACAAAGACAACTCTGTCCTGCAGCTCCCCTGCAGAGACTCATCTGAAGGAAATCCTTTCCCTGCTGGCTCAGGAATGTCGGGGTTGTGGGAGATCTTCTGCACACAACTCACCTTTTGAATGCACTGAGTTTTGCTCTCTGGCTTTTGGACGTGCAGTTCTAAATAGATCTTTCATCTGAGAAGGAGATTGCTGATTGTGCCATAGTGCAGTTGGTGAAAAAGGATATAGACCTACTGGAGCCAGTGCAGAGGAGGCCACCAGGATGATGCGAGGGCTGGAGCAGCTCTGCTGTGAGGACAGGCTGAGAGAGTTGGGGCTGTTGAGCCTGGAGAAGAGAAGGCTCCGGGGAGATCTTCTAGCAGCCTCCCAGTACCTGAAGGGGCTCCAGGAAGGCTGGGGAGGGACTTTGGCCAAGGGCAGGGAGTGACAGAACAAGGGGTGATGGCTTGAAAGTGTCAGAGGGGAGATGGAGGTGAGATGTGAGGAAGAAATTGTTTGGTGTGAGGGTGGTGAGCCAGTGTCCCAGGTTGGCCAGAGAAGCTGTGGGTGTTCCTCCCTGGAAGTGTTTGTGGCCAGGTTGGATGAGGCTTTGAGCAACCTGGTCTAGTGGAAGGTGTCCCTGCTGCTGGCAGGGGGGTTGGGACTGGATGATCTTTAAGGTCCCTTCCCCATTCTGTGGTTCTGTGAAAGAATTATTGACGTGACTTTTAATATTTCCACTGATGAGGGGAAGCCGAGTTTTGCTGACAGGAGCAGGATGTGATGCTCTGGAGGGATAATGAGACTGAAGATGATACTTTTATCCTCTTCTCATGACACCTATTTCACATTTCTGGGTGGAAAAAGTGCTTCTTGACCATGTTGCACCAAGCCTTGGTGCCTTGGGCCCAGAAGTTCTTGCAGGACAAAACAAATATGACAAAACTGGGAGCTCAGATATTTGTGGCACCACATAAACAATCCCCATGACCACTCCTTGCAGGTCAGGAGACCGGGAGCAGGACTGTTACTGTTACCAGATATTTATGGACAAACAGGAGGATCTGGTGGTTCCTGATGTGCAGCAGTTAGTGGAACATTCCTTCCTGTCCTCTGATCTGAAGCTAGTGGAGGTGAGCCCAGCTACCTTCCGCCTCCGCTGCTATCTGCTGCCTCTTTCTTCCTTCCTCCAACATCTCCGTGCCTGCTGGTGAGTCTGTGGTGGGTCTTGTTTGTCTTTTATCTCACACTACAAAGCAGTAGGATGCAGCCACAAGAGAGAGGTCTTGTGGAGCATGACCTGGGTAGAGGGTTGTGCTTTCCCTGTTGCCATTTTGTCTTGTGAAGAATCAAACCAGAAAGTCTTGATTCCCAGGAGCAATATGGAGAGAAGAATCTCTGGGGTTTGACTCATCTTGGCAGGATGACTCGTTTCTCTTTCTTCTTCCAGATCCCATCTTGCTTCATTATCCAAATGCCACGTTTTGGGAAGGATTATAAAATGTTCAGTAAAATCATTCCTTCCTTGGAGCTGGATATAACAGATCTGCTGCTTGACAGTAAGTTGTTGGGCAGTGGTAAAGCTGCTGGATGGGACTGTGAGCAACTGGGTCACAGGTCTCACATCTTTGGGTTGTGAGCAGATGTAAGGTGGGACCATGGTGTGATTCTTCTTCAGGCTCTGCAGAGGGATTTGGACAAGCTGGATCCATGGGCCAGGACCAATTGAATGAGAAAGCCAAAGGCATCCTGGCCTGGATCAGGGATAGTGTGG
>NW_010335185.1:0-2536 GCF_000700745.2 Antrostomus carolinensis
AGAAATTACCAGCAGCAAAGTCATACATGAGACCATTGATATACCTACTCCAGCCCATGTGCTGCCAAGAAGACATCTAACCCTGCTTATAAGGCAAATTTCCATTTGTTAATAACACAGCACATCCATTCAGGGGAGCTAATACTGATAGGAAAACTGGTATTACACACAGTAGGAGACAGAATGAGAAATGACCTGGCACATGATAAAAATACAAAGCCCTACTTGGAGGAAACTCAAGCCAAGAGCAGCCTCACTTCTCCTGCCTTCCACACCAACTCTCATACTGAGCCACCATCACATGTTCACCTCCCTGGTGCAAGATCCACCAGCAGCCAGAGCACTGATGAACAAAGTTTCACCTCCCTTGTAACGAAACCCCTCTTGGCAAGATGTAGAGTTTGGGGGAGAAAGAGCAGAGAAGCAGCAGTGGGAACCATTTCACAAATTAAAAAAGCCCCAGACCCTGAAATTCCTGACAAAAATATCCTCCCATCCCCTACATCCCCACCAATTTCAATATCAACATCAGCGGTTACCTCACATGAACAAGAGCCATTGAGAACATGTGAAGATTGGTCAAGGGTGGAGAAAGCTTTATACAACCAGGAGAAAACTCTACATCACAGTCTTACAAGGTGGTATAGATGATGTTTCACAGAGCAGTTCTCAGCCACAGTACCCCTGAAGTATGTTGGCAATTCCATGGTTACTGCTTCCAGACAAATTCATCAGAGGATTCTCATCCCCTTTTAGGACTTTGGTAAAGGTGGGCTTAGTGTAAGTGGCACAGGCCTTGGCACCAGGCATGGAATGAAACCACAGCCCAGCCAGAGGTAGCAACCTCCTTTCTTCCTGTTTCAAGGCCAGATTGTCACCAGTGTGGCACAAACTTCTTACTAGGCATATGTGACATGCAACAGGAAAGAAACCTGATCAACCCACAACTTGGCCACCTGGAGCCCAAGCCATGTGATATCCAAACTTAGGACAAGTTAAGCCCTATTTTCCATAAGCCAAAAATAAACCTTGGGAACTGACAAAACACATGCCACATGTCCACCAGAACCTCCTCACACACAGCACCTCAGAAACTCTTCTCAGACCTTTCACAGATGGCATGGCTGTTGGTGATCATTTCATTTGCAGATGACTTTCATGATCTTCATCATTTGCAGATAGACTCCACCCAAAAAAAAGTTGCACAGACAGTTGTCCTTACCATAGACAATATTTGACTACCCACCATGGATATGTGACAAGGAAGAGCATCTCTCCCTTATGTCCAATCTAAACCTCCCCTCTCTATCAGTTTAAAACCATTGTCCTGTTATGAAAGGCCCTGTAAAAAGTCTCTCTCTGTCTTTCTTTTATGCGCACTTTATATATTGAAAAGGTGCAATAAGGTCTACCCACAGCCTTTGCTTCTCCAGGCTGAAAAACCTTGACTCCTTCAGTCCTTCTTCATAGCAGAGGTATTCCAGACCTTTGACAATTTTTGTGGTCCTTCTCTGGACCTACTTTAATAGATTCTTGTCTTGTAGTGTGGGCCCAAAAGCCACACACTGTAGTCCAGTATGGGTCTCACAAAGCAGAGTAGAGGGAGAGAATCACCAAACTACTTGTAGTACAAGCTAGAATAGAATTTGCTTTCTGGGCATCAAGTGCACATTGCTAGCACGTACTACATTTGTCATCCACCAGTACCCCAAGCCCTTCTCTGAAGGCTGAATTCAATCCCCTAATCTGTATTGACACTGGGGACTGCCCTGACACAGGTGTAGGACCTTGCACTTGGCCTTCTTGAACTTCATGAGGTCCACACAGCCCATTTCTCCCGTCTGTCAAGGTCCCACTGGATGGTATCCCTTCTGTCTATTGAATCAATGGCACCCCTCAGTTCGGTGTTTTCTGCAAACGTACCGTGGGTACACTTAAACCTACTGTCTATATCAGTGATAAAGATATGATTGGGATAGACTAAATAGTTATGGTCCTATACAGATCCTTGAGAGACACCACACAATACTGGTTTCCACTGGGGGACTGAACCACCAACTCTCTGGATGCAGCCATCCAGTCAGATCCTTCTCCATCTAAGAGTCCATCTGTCAAACCCTTATCTCTCCAACTGAGCAGTAAGCATGTTTTGAGGAATAACATTTCTGAGGCCAAACTTATTGAGAAGTGACTCAAATTGCACCGCACTCCATTAGGCACATGGTTGTGTTGACTATGACAACCAGAAAAATGACCACCTGTTCTTCTAGAGACCCCACAAACACATAGCTCCTCTGTCTCCACTCCAACCCTACACAATTTGCAGATTGGCTTCTGACCTTCTCCTAGTTGGCAAAAACACATGAGAGCATAATGCACCACAATCACACCAAGAACAGAGGTACATTTGTCTGCTCACCCACATTCTCAGAAAAAACAGAAGGATTCTAAAGCACACAAATCCTAAACGGAAAAATGAAAAGAGGAGCAGTCATCCAAGAGAGAAAGTGTCATCAAAATAATGGCTTTGGGGGGG
>NW_010335185.1:2553-4421 GCF_000700745.2 Antrostomus carolinensis
TGGCTTGGGGGGAATTTCTTCTCCTCTTTTATCACATGCACTGTTCCACCGAGATGCAACTTCTACTAAGATCATGTTTCCATCTGCAAAACCAGAACACAAATGTACAAGCAAGACAAGAAGTTAACGCATGCAGAATGGAAGGCATCATAGCATACTCTTCTTGAGAAGGGCCTTAGGGTAGGTACATAATCCAGTTATTTAATAGGGAATTAATACACAATTGACTCCTCCCAAAGATCCCATAACAATATTTGTTATAAGTACACAATTAAGCTGTTAGTTAAAACATCACAACAACCTGCAAACACACAGAAGGAATCTCCTGTGTCATTTGTCATAACTACCTGAGTACATAACTAAGATGTTAAATAAGAAATTATTATAACCTCCAAGTATAGAGGAAGAATCTCCCAGGGCTTTCAGTACAGTTGGAGTGACATGTCTTCAGGCAGATTTCTTTGGGAAGACTCACATCGCATAAAAGTACAACTGGGCATTGAACAGGAAGAGGAGCAAACCATTTTCTTCTGTCCTTCAACAGCCCCTCACCAACAGTCCCTCAACAATGGCTCCTTACCACGCATAATATTTGACTTCTCACCATGGGTATGTGACAAGCAAGAGTATTACTTCCAGTAGCATTTTAAGGAAACGCATCTATGAAAGTCTTTCTCTTCACAGCTGTAAACATGAAAGGCACGTACAGGACAGTCAGAGAAATGTAACTGGTGGTTTCACTTGGCCAGCACTTGACTGCAGCCAACCACAGCCGCTTGGTCATTCTTTCCCCCCTGCCAGGGGACAGAGGAGAGAATTGGAGGGGTAAGGAGACTCATAGGTTGAGATAAGAAATATTTAATAATTGAAATAAAAGAAAACTTCAAAGGATTATGATATTGAAGTGATAACAATTATAATAATAAAATATGCAGACGGGTGATACACAGTGCAATTGCTCACCAACCATGGAGCAAGATTAGTCTGTTCTCAGATAACAATCTCAGAGGAGTGACAATCCCAAAACCTAAATTGCAATCCCAGAAGAGCAAGAGCCCGAGTGAGAACTCTAGAGAGAGCAAACCCCAACAAGACAGAGACCCTCATTAATATACTAAACACATGTGTTCACATCATGAACATATGTGATATGGAATATCACACTGGAATGTTCAAATGCCAATCTAGTTTTTATAAATTTAAATATTCCTTGTGCCCTCTAGACCTTGCACTTGTAGACTAGCAAAACATAAAGTCCTTCAATTTCCAGCAACAACTGAAAACACTGGAATGTTATCAACGTTCTCATAAGAAATCCCGTGCTGAAAACAGAACACAGCGCTGTTCTAGATATGAAAAAGAAACTCACCTCTGTTCCGGCTAAAAACCAGGACAGTAATAGATCTGATCATCTACACATTATCAGAGGCAACAGCCCACCTTCAAATCTACACAACAAGCAAGGTAAGAAGATAACAAATGCAGAAAGGAAGGGAACATAGCATACACTTCTTGATAATGGCACTTAGAGTAGGCACATAATCCAGGTAGGGATTTAGTAGGGAATGAATACACAGCTTGCTCTTCCCAAACCTCTAATTGTAGCATTTGTCAAAAGTGCATGCTGTTCAGCCATGCTGTTCTTTGAGCCTCAAAATTTTCAAGAACATATCATCAAAGGGAAAATTACCCAGACCCTTTCTCATGCACCAGGATCAGACCTTGGAAGCACATCAATAAGGGTTCTGCATTGCTCTGAAAGGCTCGCCAGCAGACTGGGGATGGAACTTCTGCAAACAAGTCATCTCCCCGCTCCTTACAGCACACGCTCTGCTCCATGCAACTGCTACAGTCTTCTTAATATCTAC
>NW_010335186.1:0-224 GCF_000700745.2 Antrostomus carolinensis
CCCAAACCAGTCTGGGATTCATTCTGTGATTCCATGTAGGTATATAAAAAGAGAGAGATGGGAGCATGCAGGCACACTTTTTTCCAAAAACAAAGTTTCAGAGCACCTGATGCAACTTTTTTAACAACTGCACAGTCAAATATTGTCTCCAGCAGAGACCCACGTGTGGGACATGGAGGACCCACGCTGGAGCAGAGAAGCTGAGCCTGAGGCAGGGGGGAGGG
>NW_010335186.1:335-24159 GCF_000700745.2 Antrostomus carolinensis
CTCCATGGGAAGCTGCTCTGGAACATCTTGTTCCTGGATTTCCATGCTGGGAAGAGCAGCAGAGGTGACCGGACTGAACCCCCATTCCCTGTCCCTGTGCTGCTGGGGGGGAAGGGAGAGAAATGGGGAGCAAAGTGATGGGAGCCCGGGAAGAAGGGAGGGGTGGGGGAAGGTGTTGTCAGATGTGGTTGTTGTGTCTCACTGTCCTACTCTGATTGATTGGGAATGAATTAAATTGACTTTTCTTCCCCAAGTGGAGTCTGTTTTGCCCGTGACCATCACTGGTGAGTGACCCTCCCTGTCCTCATCCCAACCCACCAACCCTTTGCTGTGTTTCTCTCCCCATCTCACCGAGTTGGGGGAGTGAGAGCAGGACCCCCTGGTCTGAGCTGTGGGTGAAACCACCACAACACCAAACCATCAAACACTTTCTCAGCAACAGGATCAGTGCAAAAGGGAATGACTTGTTCCTCCCAAAGGAGGGTGGTGACCTCGCTAACAGAGGAATCAGGTACTCTAAAAAATCTGGAAAACAGGTTGTGAGATTTTATTTTAAATTATCTTACCTTGAGACCCTGAGGAAGAGAAAGCAACCTGTGTGCAAGTGTCATGCTGGCTGTTTGCAAAGAGAAGTGGGCTAACCCATACACCTCTGTAATTAAATTTATTAATTAATTAAATGGGGTTTGGGAGAGAGAAACAGTCATTTCAATGTCTTTCTGTCTATACTGGGAAGTATTTTCTGGAGCATTGAGTTGCTGTAGAAATGTATTTTAAAAATAAATTGCATGAAAGCCTATCCTCACCTGATCTGTATTCGTTCTGGATTTCCTCAAGCTCATTCCAGATCTCTTTTTCAAACCCAGTCATTCTTGCATGCAGGTTTTTTTCCTCTCTTTTCATCTGGTTCAACTGTTTTTCGTATTTCTGCGGTTTATCCATTTGTTCCAGCTTCAGTGACAGAAGGAGGAGCTTTTCTTCTACTCTTTTTTCTGCTCTTTCCTTTAAATACAGAACACAGGTAAGACATTTTTAAATATGCTCACATTAACCTGCCAACTGTGCGTTCTCTCAGTCTCGCTTCCTAATCCCATGTGTGGCAGCACTGAATAAATGCAGGTGAGGTCTGGTACCCTGAAGGATGAGCCAACCCCCTCTTCCCCAACCAACCAACCAAACTGGGAAAGAGGAGATGGGCTGGGACAAAGGTGCTATTTAAACTATTAGTTTATTTATTAATTAATTTGAAATCCAGTGATTTGCTGTCACACCTTGCAAGAACAGATTGGGAACTCAAACAACCCATTTCAGGTTACTTTCATGTGCTGATCTCAAGCCCAATTTTCTTTTTCTAAGGAGCACAATGCTGTGGTGTAAACCCAGCTCAGCTGCCAGCCTGAGTAAAGAGGCTGAGCCCTGTAAGAGCTGCCTGAGGGAAGGTGTCCTGGTTTTGCTAGGGTAGAGTTAATCTTTTCTTTTGGTAGCTAGAAAGCACTGGGTATTGGTTACAATATGGGATTTGTTATGAGAAGAATGTTGATAACACACTGATGTTTTTAGTTGCTGCTGGAAGTCCAAGGACTTCATGTTTTGCTGCTCTGCAAGTGCAAAGGACTGGGAGGGGGGAAGTGCAGTAATTAGCAAACCCGAAATTGGCATTTGAATATGTCAATGAGATATTCCATATCATACCCCATCATGGTCAGTATATTAACCAGGGTTGACTGGAAAGCTGGAAGATTCTCTTGGGAATCAGTTGGGCTCATTCTGCCATTTTTCTTTTTGCTCTTCCAGGGTTGTTACCTGGTGGGTGGTGAGCAATTGTACTGTACTCATTTTTATATATATTATTATCATTAATTATAATTATGATTATTATTATAACTACTATTTTATTTTACTCCAATTATTAAATTGTTCTTATCCCAACCTACAAGTCTTCTCACCTTTACCCCTCCAATTCTCTCCCCTATGCCCTGGGTGAGGGGTGTGCGAGCGGCTGCGTGGTGTTTGGCTGCCAGGCAAGTTAAACTCCTACAGATGGCAAGAAGTCCTCTCTCTCTTTTTAAGCTCAGCACAGCTCTTGACGTGTGGTCTCAGCCTGATGATGGGTCATATACAGGACCAGTGCTGAAGGCAGCTGCCCATGCTGCCAGTGCCCACTGCTGAGCAGCAACAAGAGCTGGTTGAAGCTTATCTCTGACTGCTTTATCTGCAGTGTTTGTGCTGAGGTTTCCTCCAGCTCCCAGGGACTGAGCTGTGCTTCCACTGAGATGATGTCCAGAGGACCACCAGCTGCTCCAAGCACTGTGCATGCCGGTCTGTACATGGGTGCCTATGGAAAAACACATATCCTCTCCTTATCCAACCTACTTCAGAGTGGCTTTGAAAGCTCTAACTCCTGTTAACGCTGTACTTTTTGGCACAGCAGTCTCCCTTAGGGGAGAGTAGCCAGATACATTGGTGAATTTTCTGCAAAATAATCACAAAAACTATTAGCAGAGGGAGGGAATTCAAGCAGTAGCTTTGGGACAGAGGCTGGCACATCAGAAATGTTTTTACAATCTTCCTGGCTGCACTGAGTGTTGGTTGATTATGAGAGATTCTCATCAGGCAGGATAAATGGAGATTGGAGTTCAAGAATGTTTTAGTTCCAGGCAACTTCTGAAATCTTTGATCAGCAGCCTTCATCCTGGCACTAAGACGCGGTGATTGTGTGTCCATCGCTTCTGAACTCTTCTGCAGCAGAACCAACTGCTCACAGCAAAGGGGGAAAAGCTGGAAAAGCTGGGAAGGAGCTAATTAAGGGGCATTGATCCTGTGCCAAGTGCTGATTGCTGCTGTGGAACCAAAACACACCACGTCTTAATGTGCTGACCGCAGGATGGTGAGATTTTTTGTTTAAAATTGGGCAAAATTAGGGTAGATGATCCCTTCCTTTTCTGAGCTTGTCCATGAGCGAGGCTGGGAGGTGTTCAGTGGTGGCACCATGGGATGGGAAGATGCCATTGTAGGGTACATCAGGGTGGCACAAATGTCAGGTGGTGCCATAATCAGGAAATATTTTATTTTCCAGGATGCCCAGGGCATTGTAGGATCTCCATCCTCAGAAACAAAAACCACTTGGATGAGCTTGAGCCATGACTTTGCTGTTGGCCCCGTTTGAGTGAAGGGTTGACCCTTATGACTTACAGATATCCCTTCCAGAATTAATTACTCTACAATTACATGATTTCCATAACTCATCATTTTGCTGGCCGTGTTCTGAGGCGCCTGGTTTTGTGTTAGGTCTTGTTTTTTCTGTGTGTGAGTTGGTACCTGTAGGATCAAGTCAATGTGAGTGGTGCTTCTCACTCCCACTGCTGGGAGGACTGGAGGCCACCCCAGTGCCCCAGGCTCCTGTCCTGGAAAGTCTTACCAGTCTCTCCTTCACCAAGTTAAGCAGCTGATGCCTGTGCTGAGCTTGATCTTCTTCAGTCCGTGTCAGCTGCACTTCTGTCCATTTCCGATGAGTCTGTATCTGATCCCTGAAGTCACTTACAATAGTTGTCAACCTAAAGTCATAGAATCACAGAATCATTTTGGGTTGGGAGGGACCTTAAAGCTCATCCAGTTCCAACCCCCCTGCCAGCAGCAGGGACACCTTCCACTAGACCAGGTTGCTCAAAGCCTCATCCAACCTGGCCACAAACACTTCCAGGGAGGAGCAGCAACAGCTTCTCTGGCCAACCTGGGCCAGGGTCTCACCACCCTCACACCAAAGAATTCCTTCCTCACATCTCAGCTCCATCTCCCCTCTGACACTTTCAAGCCATCACCCCTTGTTCTGTCACTCCCTGCCCTTGGCCAAAGTCCCTCCCCAGCCTTCCTGGAGCCCCTTCAGGTACTGGGAGGCCACTAGAAGGTCTCCCTGGAGCCTTCTCTTCTCCAGGCTGAACAGCCCCAACTCTCTCAGCCTGTCCTCACAGCAGAGCTGCTCCAGCCCTCGCATCATCCTGGTGGCTGTCTCTGCACTGGCTCCAGTAGCTCCATGTCCTTGTGCTGTTGGTGGCCCCAGCACTGGAGGCAGCACTGCAAGTGGGGTGTCAGGAGAAGGAGATTACAATTATTTTTTTAGTATCAAGACCAAGGTTTAGTCAGTGTTATGGGGGAACCTTGAGTGACTTGAGTAAATTGTTTAAATTACTCCAAATCTCCTCAACAGCTTCCTAACAAGCCCTAAGCTCAATTATTTTATTAATCCTTATCTTGAAGGTTGTACCTACATGTCAAAATGTGATTTTTGTAGTGTGGTCTACTTTAGAAAAATATCTGAGTGATGAAAAATGTTAATTTCCCATTTGAATTAAGTCTATTCAAAGTAGATGAAGAAACCACACTATCCAACTGAATGTCAACTGCATTGCTGGGCACCAGGGAGAGCAGCGAAATCACCTGTGCTCTGAAATCAAAGTTCATAAGGATTAAAAAAGTTTACAACCAAAAGACTACAAACAAAAAGTGATTGGGGAGTTGCCTTTGGGGCAGAAGTTGGATAGAAATGTGAAATCCCACCCAAAGGGAAAAGAGCAGACAGGGAACCAGGGGGAAGAGTGGTGAAGGAAGGCTGCTCATGTCGAATCTGCAGAACACCAAGTTAAACTGTGTGGTTTAGATTTTGCTTTTCTTACGCTGCAATGTCTGATTTAGGGCATGAACCATGACCAGGCGTGGATTTAGGTCCAAGTTGTAGTTGTATATATCAGTTTTCATGCTTATGGATACGCTCTAACTGTAGGAGTGTCATGAAAAAAATTGAATTTATTAATCCCTAAAGTCCTTGCATGCAAACAATAATCACTCGAAATTTGTTTGGATAAAAACCAACAGGTAAGGAGCAGGGTTTTATAACTAGACAATGCTTACAACACTTCTAATATTTAATATATCTTTTCTAATGGATGTTTGAGTGAAAGTGGGTTTTTTAATATCAATTTTACAGCTTTGTATCAGTCTAATGAAGTGATAATTGCCATCAGCAGTCACTGTAAATGTGTTAAAAAAAAACCCCTAATGATAGCAAAATCTCTCCAAGTGATATAATGCTGCAGTTTGCTGCACTGTCTTTTCAAGATCTTCTAGACAAGTAGGTCAGTTTGCCACCATCACTCATTTTAGTAGTTCTAAAGGTTTTATTTTTCAAGAATAAGAACCCAAAGTACTGAGTTTATCACGTACAGTCCTACCACCCACACACGAACATGCTCACAGCCTTTGCTTCCTGGAGCACTAATCCTTGTTGAAAATAGAATTAAATAGTGATATGGTGCTGGTGATATGGAGCAATGCTCAACCTGAGCAGGGGAAGGTGAGGTATAATGAGCTTTTCTGGGGAATAACAGGAATTGTCATCCAAACCCAGTTCTGCAAGGGATGGAAGGTCACGTAGGGATGAAGATATCTCACAGTCAAAGCCACCACAGCAGGTGATTACAGGACTGGGAACCTCCTCAGGCTGATATTGCATGTGGATATTTTCTCATACATATATATACATAAAACCAGGATATTTTAGTCCATCAGGCATAAAACAAATATCTCATGCCATTGCTTGTGTAAAGATTACTGAATGAACTTGGGGGAATATAATTTTAATGGATGAAGATGAATTAACCATGAATGACAGAAATGAAGGTCAACTTTGTCCAAAGGCTCAAAATCAAACTTCACGTAGTTGGCAGTTGGCATTTGGCTTTGCTCTGGTTTCTCCAAGGTTGGAAAAGGAGGAAGAAGGGTATTTTAAAATTTAAATAATTAAAATATTTAATTTTTAAAATTAATTATTTCACACTGAGCTTAGGCAACTCGGAAAAGATTTGGCAAAGCCTTCCTTGGGGAGAACTGCAGAAATAATTGACTTTTTATGAAGTTATTTAACAAATACTGAGAATGACTGGCATGAACCACACTAGGAGTGACGTGAGGTTATGTGGCCAGCGTGATTCAGACCAAATGATCACAAGAGTCTCTTTGGGACACAAATCCTGTGAGCCACAGACAGTGTGTGGCTCTGAGGAAGATGAAGGCGGCTGTCCCCAAGGGACACACTTGAAAGTGACAAGATGATGATTAATAATACAATTGTTATTATTGTTAATATTAATATTTTATGTTGTAACATGGGTTATTTCTTATTAATAATAAACCAGGACCATGTTTTATTTATTTTAAACTTTCTTCAATTAGCATCCCTCCTTCATGGAGCTTACAAAAATATGTCTAGCAGGAGTGAAGCTCCAGAGGCAGATGATTTGCCACAGTACTTGACCCAGCAAAGCCCCCCAAATATAAATAAGGGGATACTTGTGGATACTTAATAAGAGCATACTCCAGTAGTACTACAATGAATTTTCACATGTGAAAATAAATCTACTGGCAATTTAATTGACTTCTTGTGCAGTTGAATGCAGCTGTTCCAACCCAACCAAGCCTGTGAGATAAACATCCACTTCCCCAACTGTGAAGGGACAAATTTCAAGGCAAAACACTCAGGGAATCGTGAAATATGTTTAAAATACATCTGTTTTTCAGTAACAATTATCAGTTTATACTTTCACAATACAACTGCCAGCCCACAGTTGGAGACTGCTGGGTCCCAGGCAGCTGCACAACAACTGAAGAGGTAACTCTGGGATTTAAAACTGATTTAAACAAGCCAAGTTTTATGGGCAAGCTCCACTCTGTTCCAGAAGTTAAATTTTATTTCAGCTCTATTAAAAGAATACATAAATCTGGTAGAGTTTAAAGGAGTGATATAAAAGCAGACAGACATTCCCCAAAGGGCATGTTATTTTAATTAAATTTTATATTAACTAGAATAAAATTGCAATGTTTAGTAAATAAGTGTTTCAGATTTTATGTGAAATACACAACGCCACCTCTTTTCAAGCTTCCTATTTCTGTTGACAATTTCAGTAAGTTCTTATTAACTTTTGAGAAACTTAGCATTTACTTCAATCCCGTTTCCAATTTCTGGCATTGTTCTGTTTTTCCTTGCCTTTAATTTTGGTTTCATTTCTTGTCCTTTTCACATTGTCTTCATCCCCAGCATTCCTTCTCCCTTCTCTGTCTCCCTGTTCTTCTTTCCCTTTTTTCCAGTTTTAATTCATTGCCCACCTTAGCTGTTATTTCCCCACTCACCCCAATTTCTTTTCCTGTTTTCTTGAAAAGAACTTTATTTTCTTTAAAGTTCTAGTCTATTTTTACTTCTGAATACAATTCAGATAAAATCTTAATTAAAAGAATTCTTTATTCAAATACTTTACCATTTTAAGGGGTGGAACTATTGCCTTTGAAATATCATTATTGCAGGGTTATTATAATTAGATTTTAAATTATTTGTGCTGGCTCTGCTATTCAATGCTGGGCTGCTTTGCATTTTTCTGGCTATAGATACCAGATTTTTTTGTTCATTGTATCCTTCCCTGGAGCTTCCTCCTCTCTGAAACTCATCCGGATTAAAATGGCACCCTACAAATAATTTTGCAGCTAGAACAGGAAAAACACACTGCTTAAATAAGAAACAAATAAATCAGGAATCTGTGGGCAGATGAGGCTGTGCAGCTACTTCAGCCTTGTGCCCACCTCTCCTCATCAGCATCACTCATGCTTGGGGAGGATGGTGCAAATGCATAAAGAAAATGTCTTGTTCTGCATATTAGGCAAGTCATAAATTATACCCCAAATTATAATGGTAAATAGCATCTTTGTATTTGGTGCCTTTCTTTTAAATACGGAGAGTTAATTGGTTTTATATCTTTCTTCTTACAAGGTGGCATTTAGCACCTCATTTTAACAATTAACTTGCAAGACAACACACTTTCATTATGGATTTTCATTATTTTATAGCATGGATCTTCATTAACCTTCTCTTAGTGTTTTGAATAGATGTTAATTAATGGGTTTGTTTTGCTGTTTCATGGCAACCTCTTCATCACACTAAAGCATTGAAGGTGAATTATCATAATGAAAACCCTCCATCACCTACTTGAAATCCAGAAGTTGCAGTTCGTGATGCTGATCTCCCTGGACTGTCTTTAAATTCGAGCTTTGGTCAGAGTTGGAAGTCTCTATCTTGCCTAATAGCTGCATTACCTAATGAGGATCCAACAGAGAACACTTTTTTGAGGAGAGACTATCAGCACTTACTTACATTTAAATATGCATTATGATTGCAAACATGGAAAAAAAACCCAGCTGACATCCAATTTAAAAAATTATAAAAAATGAACTTTTCTCACCAATACTTCAGTAAAGACTGAAGACTTGAGCTCAGAGTCACCAAGGCTGTAAGACCTGCTGAAGTCAAGTCTTTGTGGATGCAGGTTTGCTATTACATGCAGGGGTAAGCAACACTCTATGTGTTTGAACAAGGTGCTGGCATCTCCCAAATCTCCTCAATGGTGGCAGGAACCAAGGGACAAATCCTTGAGAGCAGATGCGTGTTGGCTGCCCAAGTGTTGGCTGTCCAAATGTTGGCTGTCCAACACCCAACAGGACCCCAAGAAGAGTGAAGGGAGGAGAGGTCCACCCATGATATTGAATACTTTGGTGGCTGCAGGACTAAGGTGGCACCTGGGGGACCTTGTTCAAAGGATCTGCCTCCCCTTTGGTGTCTGGGTTGGGGTGTGTGTCTGCACAGCCCCATGCTCTCTAGACTCGGGGATGCTCCCAGAACCTGATGCTCTCCCACACTTTTTTTGGTTGAAGATGCTCCTTTCACAGGCTCATTCCTTTTTTAGGGCAAGGGCAAGAGAGATTGGTTCACCAACTTGACTTGTGGGCTGGGGTCCCTCATCTGGGATGCAGAGAACAAGGTGGAGTCATGAAGTGAAGCCAAGCACCTCACATCCTGTGGGGATGGACACACGTGCACTCCTCTTTTGTTGTGGTAGCCTGACCTCATGGGGCACAATGGGCCAGAAAAGCTGGAAATGTCCCATCTGAGAGTTGTTATTTCAGCACTTGAGGGTCTGGCAAGCCAGGGCCCTGAGCTGCTGGTCCATCATCTACAAATGCATGTCTTTGCACCTCACAGGTAGTGTGAAAGTGGGACATCAAGGTCTCCCAACACATTGGAGATGCAGTGCAGTGGAGCAGCTTGGAAACACTGTGGATGCTCCAGCAACTGTGTCTGTTATTTCAAGAGAAGCTGGATGCCCATGTGCCTCTGGAAGATGGAGTGTGAGTGACTCAGGAGACTGGAAGCCACCACAAACCCATTTCACACTCTGTGCAACCTGCAAGTAAACACTTGATCGTGAAGGGCAGTCTGATGTAAGGGATTTGGGATTCAACCTCCCTACCCCTGGTTAATTAATAATTAATAGATACGTGAAATCCCATCAGTTTTCTTCAAAGCTTTTACAACAATTGAGCATGAAAGAATTTCTGGCGAGGAGATGCCACCACCTGTTTGGTATCTGTGGCACATCAGTGTCAAAAAGGTGCCACTGAAGACTCATGACATTGATCTGGTACCTTCTTCCTGTACAGCAACCTGACTTCTCAGAAATCCTTCCCTTTTTTCTTTCTTACAATCATGTGAGAATAATTTTTTGCTTTTTCAGCTGAGGAAGTTTATTCTGCATCCTGCTCAATGTCTACCCTGACTTATTTTTACGTGATTTTGTGTCCTGTTTCGTGTGAGTCTGACATTCACACCTGCTCCATTCCCCATTTCCAGGTGAAATAGAATATTTTTCATACATATTCAAGGAGACAGATGTCCAAACAGTGTCTTTTACCAGAATTCCAGGTAAGATATCTTTATTTAAGTTCTGTCATGGGTAGTTTTTCCTTGATAGAGGACCTTGCGTAGGCAAGATACTTGACGACTGGCACGGTGCCTTGTGCGGCAGAGTTGCAGTCAAAACACAGTGATGAGATTATATAAAGTACCAGAGTGCATGAAAAATTCAATGTCCTATATCTGCTCAATCCTGGCAGACACTGGTGATGTCTGGTTGGGAGCAGAAGCAGAGAGCCATTGTGCTGTGGGTTTAGAAAACTGAATTTTTCCAGTACAGCTGTATTCTTCTGAAATATGACTCGATGATCCTTGTGGGTCCCTTCCAACTCACAACTTTCTATGATTCTATGATTCTAATGCTCCCAACTGCTGCTAGAGGCTTCAAAACTGCTACAGAGCATAGTGGACCTCCTTAGCTATGAGGAATAAGAGGCAGTGGTAGCAGTTGTCTGCTGTTGGTTAACCTACTCCACGGAGGAAAAAAACCAACAACATTCTGACAGAAAACAGCTTTTTTCAAACCTTTTTCATTGTTAAACTTTAAAAAGCCTTAGAAATACTGCCAAAATTAATATGGAGTTGGAGGTGACATGCTATTACCTGCCACCCTCCATCACCTTACAAATATAGAAAACACAGCACATTTAGAAAGGCCTTTTTTAGCTCCAAAATGCCAACAACTGAAATTTCCAGTTGCACTTGAAGCAGAGTCAAGGTCTTATGAGTTCAAGGATCTTATAAATTATATTGGGAACCTGTAATGTGTCACTGATGATCTGAGGGTCCCCAGATCCTGCAATGTTTTAATTATCTGTTATTACCTTACAACTATTACAAATGCCACTGCCACTCCATAGTGTCACAGTATCAATAAAGTCAGAAAAGACCTCTAAGATCATCAAGTCCAACCATCAACCCAACACCACTGTCCCCACTAAACTGTGTCCCTAAGGGCCACATCTACTCTTCTTTTAAATCCCTCCAGGGATGGGGACTCCACCACTGCCCTGGGCAACCCCTTCCAATGCCTCAGAACCCTTGCAGCAAAGAAATTCTTCCTCACATCCAATCTTATCGCTTCTTGGCCTTTTGGTTAAGGTTGAGTGTGTAGTATCACAGAAAACTTACTTTTTTTAGTTAAAAAATTTTTTTGACATATTGAATAAATACCGTATCGGTCTTTAAAAATGATCAGCAATTAGGAAAGGAAGATCTATATCTATATCCATATCTATATCTAATCTAGATCTGTATCTATATATCTATATCTATATCTATATCATATATCTACATCTGTGTCTATATATCTCTATCTCTATCTATATTTAATCTATATCTGTATCTATATATCTATATCTGTGTTTATATATCCATATCTATATCTATATCTATATCTATATCTATATCTATATCTATATCTATGTCTATATCTATATCTATATCATCTATGTATCTATATCTAATCTATATATCTATCTATATATCTATGGCTATGTCTATATCTATATCTATATCTATATCTAATCTATATCTATATCTGTATCTATATATCTATATCTGTATCTATGTCTATGTCTATATCTGTATCTATATAACATATAATTTATATCTATATCTATATCTCTGTCTCCATCTATACCTATACATATGTATAGTCACCACTCACCAGGTATTCCACTGTTGGTTTCTCTACTCACCTTCTTCTCAAAATCACTCACACAACTTTTGAGGGCAGAGTGAAGGCCACAGATCTCTTTCTCAGCCCTCTGGGCCTCACACCTGAGGATGCTGATGTCTCCCGACAGCTTGGCGATGCTCGCCTCGCATCTGCAGACAAACCAGAGACAGGGCAGCCTCTGCAAGGGGATGCTGGAGGCTGGCTGAAGGCAGGTGCTGGTCTCCATGAGCTGCTGATGGATCAAATCCATCCCCCTGGGACCACCCTGGTGAGGAGCAAATAGGCAGAGACATCCCGTTGCAGCAACCCCCATCCCTGTTCTGCTTCCAGACGTCACTGCCCATTAAAATGCTGCTGGGGGTGATGATGAGGAGAGAGGAGGCAACCAGGGGCAATGCCTTCCACTGCAGCATCGATGTCCGTGGGCTCCTCCAGGTACCCACAGGCTCCAGGAGCTCACCCTGCTGCACCGAGTCCTCCTCCATGTCCCACTAATAAATTAAATTAAATCCGAAGCGTAAATCCAGAGTCTAACCTGCACTCCGAGCACCCCCAGCTTTGCTGGGAGAGATCATTTTTACAGCAAAAAAAAAGGGTATTTTGTAAAGGAGCATTTCTGGTTTGCTACTTGAACACTTCCAGATGCATTCATCAAAATATCTCGTCACATTTAAAATGGACAAACGAACAGCTTGAGGGTGGCGGCGTTAATTGAGTAGCCTGGGGATTGAATAATATTTGACCAGCTCTTCTTTCCAGATTGTATAGGTGACTGTTTCAGCATCTATCTTTAATGTACATATAGACATACACATTGTGTGTGGATGGTGTAAGTATATTTATTTACAGATATCTATACAAAATATAGATATTTTAACATTGTGTGTGTGTGTAGTGTATATGTATTTATTTACATATATCTATATAAAATATATTTTAATACTGTGTGTAGTGTATATGTATTTATTTACATATATCTATATAAAATATATTTTAATACTGTGTGTAGTGTATATGTATTTATTTACATATATCTATATAAAATATAAATATTTTAACACTGTGTGTAGTGTTAAAATATTTATATTTATATAAAAATAGTGTATATTTATTTACATATATATACAAATTATGTATTTTTAACATTGTGCATGTGTAGTGTATAAATATTCACATACATTAAAAAATACATATTTTTTAACATGAGCAAGAAAACTTTGCTTAGTATATATGTTAAGATACATATAGCACCACACATACACTTAACATAAACAAGGAGACACAGACGTCTCCTCCTGCACCCCGCCTTCATGCTACCCCCCAAAAAGAAACTACTTGCCCCAGTACTTAAAACAAGAGTGTGGAAAAAAAAAAATATCCCAAAGCCACAAAATAGTGCACAATTTAGTATAAATAACAGAAGCTGAGTGAGGAAAACAGCTCAGTTTTTAAATGCCAGAGAAATTATCCTCCAAATTAGCCACCGGATAAAGCTGATGCTGCTGACAGAGAAAGGATCTGAAGAGAAATTTTGACAGTTTAAATAGACCAGGTTTTTGTCATCTCCTGATGATGCTTAGATATTGTGGTACACCTACAGAGCCTGTAGATCAAGGAAATCAAGGAAAAAAAGTAGTTACTGCAGATAATAGAGGCTTTGTACAAAGGCCAGAGCTTTGATCAAAAGAAACCAATGATTTGGAAAACAACCACAAAATATCTGAGAAGGTGAACAAGGATTTGGAGAGGGAGCTGGCTGGCGTCACAGCTTCTCCAGCTGCAAACCTAGAGGACAAGCCAGGAGCTGGTGAGGGGAGGGTGTGGGAAGATGTGGTGGGCTAACCCCTTGGCTGGATGCCAGGTGCCCACCAAGATGCTCTATCACCCCCGTCTTCAACAGGATGGAGATGGGAGAAAATAAGATGGGGGGAAAAAAACCCAACAAACTCATGGGTCGAGATAAAGGCAGTTTAACAAAGCAAAAGCAAAGGTTGGGCATGGAAGCAAAGGAAGAACAAAATATTTATTCTCTAATTCCCACCAGCAGGCGATGTCTGGCCACTCCCCGGGAAGCAGGGCTTCGTACGCGTAGCAGTTACTCTGGAGGACAAAGATAAATAAAAAATGCCCTCCCTTCCCCCTCCATTCTCCTTGCTTTTCTTTCTGAGCAGAAGTGTACACATGGCATGGAATATCCCTTTGGTCAGCTTGGGTCAGCTGTCCTGGCTGTGTCCCCTCCCAAGATCTTGCCCACCCCCAGCTTACTCAGGGAGCACTGCTCCGCAGGAACCAAAACACTGGTGTGTCAACAACACTTTTCCAGCTGCCAATACAAACCCCAACACTATGAGAGCTGCTATGGGGAAAATCAACTCCATCCCAGCCAGACTCAGTACAGGGGACCAGGGTCCTGGGGGGTGGAAGGTCCCTGTGGGGATGGGGACAGGCGGCCCCATGGGGGTTTGGGAGTTCCTCCCACCCGCAGAGCTGGGTGGGAATGTGAAGGTACACATGCACAAAGGACACAAGGGTGTAGCTAAGATGCAAGGGTGATGAGTGACTGGAACCACACACAGGCCAGCTTTTTCAACAGAGATGATTGGGAAAATCCCACCTCAAGGCAACAACTACCAGGCTTTGCAAGAAGTGCGCAGCGTGAGAAGAGGATTAAGGGATCTGTAGCAGCAAGAAGACATAACTTCAGTTACAAGAGAAAGGAACATGAATATTCTATGCTAAGAATACTTAAAAAAAAGAGGATTTAACAACAGGATCCAAAGAAAACTAGGCTTGCAGCGTGGGATTGACACAACTACATTGATGTTATGGTGTAGCCTGATGGGTCAGAGCTGTGCCTGGGGACCTGCAGACATGGTGAGGTTTGCAAAGACCCTCAGCACTGCTGATGTGCCTTTAGTCTCTGATCCTGTTCAGATCTCACTTTCCTTACACATAATATCATTATTATGTGCAAAGCAGTTAAATGCATTATTGCTGTTTGTGAGATTGAGTCCTGAAGAGCGTGGAGATACTTGGGACTCACTTAAATCTTGCCCTAATGTGATATTTCTTGCAGGAGAGATTCAGCAGCTGACGATGAGATCATGGTTTTCCCGTCATCTAAAGCAGAGGCTGGAGAGTGTGGAAGCAGCAGTGCAGATGGACTGGGAATGGTACAGAAAGCCTGCTGGAGATTGGCATGTAAATTAAAAAGTATAAAGAAATAAAAGCCTCTGACGGCTACATCAAAGCATTTAATTAGAGACAGGAATATAGCTACCTGCAATATGTCCAAGGAGCTTTTTCCTCCAAAGTCATGGAAGGAAGAGTATATATTGGATTATTGTACTTGGTGAAGCATATTCCAAAGGGTTGAGTAACTTCCCAGGTACACACCAGGGCTTTTCATTGTCTAGTGCTACGTTGGACTTCTCTGAGCAACAAAGAAGTCCACAAGAAAATAAATACTGTGCAACCATCTATGTAAAGTGTATTTTTTTACTAATTTGTTCGTGCATTTATTCTTTTGTTGGTGAGGCTGAAGAGAATGAATTAATATTTGTCAGAAGCGTGGCTTTTTTTACAGTTGATTACCTAATTCTTATTACTGTAATATATACTCCCATACCCAATGGAATTAATTATTAATTAATTATACAAATAAAAAATAGAGTTAATTCAATGGGAATGCCACTACAGCTGAGATGCTGAAGGCTGGTTTGTTTTTTTTTTTGAAGATCACTGCTATTTGACAAATAAATGTTTACATGGTTAAGAAATGTAATCAGAAGGTCCAAGAATTAATGGACAAACACCTCAGCAGTTGGTGAGATGTCTCCATATACTTGATTCATCTACTAGATTAAAAGAATAGACATAATTTGGATTATCATAGAGTCATTAAGTTTGGAAAAGACCTCTAAGGTCATCGAGTCCAACCATGAACCCAACACTGCCAAGTCCCTGACTAACCCATGTCCCTCAGCACTGTGTCTACACGACTCTTCAATCCCTCCAGGGATGGGGACTCCACCACTGCCCTGGGCAACCCCTGCCAATGCCTCAGAACCCTTTCAGCAAAGAAATTCTTCCTAATATCCAAGATTACAAGAGTTAATCCACATTAATCCTTTACACCTGGTAGAATATAGGAAGATGAACCACCTGTGAGAAAGAGTTGTGGCTCCATTTAAGTTCCATTTAATCCCAGATAGTTTTGTATTAAAGCTAGGCTACAAATTAAGAGAAAAACTGCCTTTGCCAGTTTGAATTTGGAAGATTTCTATTAATTCTATAAATGTGAATTATATGACCATGTGCATTTGTCTCCAGCATCTCTGGACTCTCTTCAATAGACACAGAAATTTTAAATCCTGAAACTTAAGATCAAAGAAAGAGGAAAAATTAAAATATTAATCATCAGTGTAACAGCAGTTCTCAGCCTGTCAGTCCTGGCTCACTCAGCCACGACGCCTGGGGCAGGTACACAGCTAAGGGTTGGCATTTCCAGAAGGGAACTTCATCAGCAAGAAAAACAAGAAAGAGCTGATGATTCATGAATCACACAATACTACACTACGCTTTAGCTCAGTGGCAAACATTTGCATTAAACTGCATTACAATATTGCTGTTGAAATGCCCCTAAAACGCCAGCTCTGGTTCCACACTACCAATGTGTTTGGTGAAGTTAGAAAACCTCCTGGTTTCTCCTTAAAAAAACAAATAGGGTCTAAGGATTCAGTTTCCAGCATCATAAGGTGATGACTTTGGTGCCCTCTTGATAATATTTCGTGTGTAATTCCATATGTGTGTTTTTGGGATCCTCTCTTTTACCATGGGAAAGGTCAACCAGTGCACTCAAAAAATGGCCAAGGAAAGAAGAGGAGGAGGGACTTCAAGTGCTCAACACAAGACTTCAACACAAAAGGGTTGTTATGGACCTCTCCAAGTGCTCCACCTCTTGTTTCTTCTGTTTTTTTGTTGGCTTTGTTTTGGGGTTTTTTTTTTCCCTTTATGCAAATAGAAGTGGACTGGTCATATTTTCCTCCATATTTACCCAGTTTTCTGTTTTCCCCACATGCTTTTTATTTTCTCTGCTGTAGGCAGATGCTCCAGCACAGAAGATGGGAGCAAGCTCCGTGGGTGCAACTGATGAAGGGAAGCATCACTCCTAGGAAAACACTGGGAAAAGAGGAGCGAGACACTTCACCCATCAAAATGTTATGGCTTTGCTAAAAGCACCTTGTCTACAGAGTCTGCCAACCCGAATCTGAAAACACCAGGAGGCTCTTGCAGGATCACCTCCTACTTAGTTCCAATGCTAATCAGCCACAAGGTTAAAAAAAAAAACAAACCATCTTTTTCCTGCCAGCTTTGAATGTGTTGGCTTCAGCTTCTCACTTTGGATTCCTGGGTCTCTCTGCAGATGTCTGGAGTCCTTCGATACCCTGTGATTTTTTTTTTTTCCTTTCTCTCCTGCTAGTTATACATGGAAAGGAAATTTTATTTTTTTTTTTCTTATAAACTATACATAGAACAACACTTTCCTCAGCCAGAAATTTTCCTCATCCCACTGTGGGGTTCCCAGCTCTTCTTTACACCATATCAGGTTCTTTCAGAAAGGGGACTCTGGGCTCAGCACAGTGTTCTGGTGACAATCTCTGTGCTGTACACAGAGCTCAAACAACATCCCTATTTATTACTGTTCCTCTGCTTCTCTTGGCTAAGACCATATCCCTGGCATTTCTGATGCTGCATCATTGTAAGAGCTCACTGGAAGTTATTTACATGCTGTATTCCCCAACCTTTTCAGGGGGCACTCAGTAGTGAAACAGTCTTTCATTGATTTATAAAATATATATTTTTTTTTCAGTCAGCCCTTATTGCCCATTTTCCTGGTTATTCTCAATTACTGCTTTGTCCTCATTTGACAAATTGGCCAAACTTGTCAAAAAACACTTATCAATAGCAGTGTTTTATATGAAAAGCATATGACTGGTCTCTGGGGGAAAACAAACAAACAAACAAACAAACAAAAAAACCCATAAGAAACATGCCAGTTCAGGGAGATTTTTTCCTTATTTTTTCTCAATATATCAGTTCAGATAGTTCTCAGCCCACGTGCTCTCTTGATATTACATAGCACAGTTTCACACCTTTTTTTTATTAATAATATTTTGAGCTACTAAGTGCCCCACAGAAGTCCACCTGTGTTATGTACATGAAATTACCTGTACCAATGAAAACTTATAATCTCACCAAAAGAAGAAATCAAGTTTGTTCAACAAGATCTGCTTTCCAAGAGACAAAAGTAAAGATTTTATTGAAACCATTTATTTAGGAGAGCCTAAGTAGGAGGGAACAACCACTTCAGCTGAAGTCTAGCCTGACTGGAGAAGAAAAAAATTCTCAAAAAATGTTAAAAGTGTGTGATGGAGAATGAGAGAGGAAAATATCTTTATTTTTCCCTGACATGATAATTTTTCTAACATGGAGAGTGGGAAGCACAGATCTGGCACTAAAATAGAGATATAAAATGAGTGTAAAATACATTTCTGCCCACTCTGAATCTGCTGTGCATAAATCGACTGGCAGAGATAAAAATTAGGGCCACTGTGCAATCCTTACCTTGCCACTCTCCCACGCAGGTCTCCAAGACCATGGATGTATTTATGGTCCAGACTTCGAACAGCAAAATTAGTTTCTACTGTGGCACCATCTCTTGCTCTTATCTGCCTCTCCAAAACCTGTAAATTCAAAATCATTAATGCACTTTTCTGCTTTGGGTTTCGTTTTTTGTTTGTTGGTTTGGTTTTTTTTTTTTTTTCATTTCAAAATAGATTTCAATTTATGGCAGTAGGTCTAGAAGCTTCTTTTTCTATCTTGGAGAAAGTAACTGTAATTTTCTTTCAAAAAATCAATATCTGCATAAATAATATGTTTGCTTTTATCTTTAAAAAATGTGCTTTATGTTGAAAAGACTAGCAGGCAAAAATTAGGAAATGTAAAAATTGAGAAATTAATTTTATTTTCCCTCTCAAAACCTCCTCAGTACAGTGCAGCCCATAATAAATAACACCACCAAAATACACCAAGCAAACACACCTAGAGAAGAGTATTTGATAATAAAGGAAAAAGGTTTGATTTAGATGCTGATAGCATCTTAAGGGTTTTTCTAGCAAAACACTCCTGCACATACTTGAACTGGATAGGGTTAGAGGAATTGGATGATCTGAAATAAGTAATTGGTTTTATAGTATTGCTTATCACTATAATAACAAAATATCAAAAATAAAATTATCTCGAAATCAACACAGACCCTATTTCTAATTCAGATCAATTTCAGGTCAGTCACGATTGCGTACTTCTTGAGATAAATGTATAGAAGATCAAATATTTCTCCAAGTTAATGAAAAACAAAATGTATTCTGAATTTAGTGGCATTTTTAGGACATTTAACACTTAAGAGGACAAAACAAATCTCTGGAGAAGTTTATTTCATGATATTTTTTGTGTTTTATACCTTTGTCCAAAAAAAAAAAGAAAAGCCAGATGGTGTTGGTAAATTTCACATACAAATTTGAAAAACAACAGCAAATAATCACAGGTCTTTAGCTAGAAAAAGGGCATTCCATGCATTTCCAGCACAGAATCATCAGTCAGTTTAAATAAAATGCAAAACTGAACCTCCATTCCAGTCTGCACTGAGCTTTGTGGTGAGTTTCAGCAATATTTGGTTAAGTTTGCATGCAGACATTATGTGGAGGCTCATAGAACATCTCACCAGGAAAACTAAGAAGTAAACCCAAACTTGAGTCTCGATGTTATACATTAGATGAAAATACAGCTTTCTCCTTATTTCCCTTGAGTTCAATCTCCTGCACTCCAACAAAGCTGAAAATAAATAGAATCTCACCCTTTGAATTAAAACAACCCCTAAAACCATTAATCTGCTTTTTATTTCGTTGTACTTTTCTTTTTTTAACTTATTTACTTTCCTTTGTCTACTCCCTTCTGTTTTCACAAGCAGCTGCAAGTGCCACTACACAAGAAAAATAAGAATTTTACTAAATTATAGTATTCTTGTTGAGTATTTTTCCACTCCTGAAGCCAATATTAGTGTTTAGTGGACCACGGTCTAGAGTTGCACCACTGAACAGGGAAATGCTCCTTGGTTTTATTACCTCAATGTCCTGGCTGAGCTTTTTAACGATGCTGGTAATGGTCTGGATGTGGTTTTCCAGCAGCCTCCGGGCAGAGCTCTCCCCATGCTGATAACCTTTGCTTCCCTGGAGGTAGGAGATGAGGTCGTCTTTGATTTGGAAAGCTTGATGGAGGAGGAAAGCCGTGGTCCTCTCCTGGCTGGATAACCGCTAAACGCTCTTCCAGCACACGAGTCCTGTCTCCAGGGTGAGGAGGTGTGGAAAAGTCTCTCCTGTGAACACCAAAAAAGCTGGTGTCACACCAGTCATGGTCACAGAATCCCAGAATTGCCTGGATTGGAAAAGCCCTTTGAGATCATGGAGTCCCATCATGAACCCAACACTGACAAGTCCCCAACTAACCCATGTCCCTCAGCACTGTGTCTACACGACTCTTCATGGTGAGCAAGCCAAGGGATGCAGGTGTTGTTGTCCACAGTGGGACCAGTCTCAGCCCCATCCATTCAGACTGTTGACTGTACCAGGGCCTTTGATGCTCCCCTGCATTGCCTATGCATCCCTGCAATGCCTCTGGTAACAACACAGGGTAACATTTGGTATTGCTCCATCAACGGTCTTGGTGACGTAAACGACACTTTTGCAGCTATCAGGCAAAACCTGTAGAGCTGAAGGACCTGGATTTATTTTCAGAGACTTTTGGGATACTTCTATAATATGTTATCCTTGCAATCCTTATTTTAAGCTCTTCCTATTTCGTTTTGGCAAGACAAAATGAGCACACCCAGTGACCACCTTCAAAAACACCCCGGTGGGTGCAGTGATGCTCATGCAGAATATCCCTGGGAACACACTCTGGCAGGAGAGCTGGTGCCAAGCACAGCAATGCTCCTGCTTGGTTTTCTATTATTCACACATACCCACTGGAAAGAGGATGAAATGTTAATGGTTTTTTTACAGTTATCCCCTCCCCATCCGCCTGCTGAAACCCAAGGGAATAACCCAGGGGTTCAAACATGCTCAGTGAAACTGCATGTAAATATAGAAGAGAGGAAGGATGTTGCAAGGATCTGAAACTGGCAGGTACAGAGTGAAGCTCAATTTAGACAGGCACAATCTGGAGTTTTAGGGAAACTAGAAACCATTCACTTTTCTTTTTCTTTTTTTTTTCCTTTTTTTTTTTGTAAAAAGACAGAAATTTAATTACTGCAGAGATCTGGGTTTGCATGTTCCCCAGACAATGAAGTTTGGTTTATATCTTAGTTTAACCTGAATGACGTATTTTTTTATGCTCTCAATGCTATAAGAAGTACCCTTTCACCACACAAGTTTAGCTAAACCTTGTAGCTTAATGATGAAGAAAAATACTCACTTAGTCATTTGGGAAATAAGTCATAATGCATTTTCTCTCGATCTCTGAATTTAGACCGCTATAAATAAAAGTTCTGATGTAAAAATAATTTTTAAAAAAGAAAGGAGAAGAGGAGAGAGTTCAGCTACCCTACTCGATCAATACCCAAAATGCAAAGATGATGGTTTAGTGACTGAAGTGCATCTAAGGATATTCTGCAACGAATTTTGCAGCCATATGGTCAGTCGTGATGTTCTGCAGCTGGTTTATGCTTGTGTGTACCAGGAGCTGCTTCACATTTGTCTGTGCAATTAAGGTTTTAAAATAAACCTAAGCTTTGTCAGCCATGAAGTACCAATGAGATCTGGACAATTAATTTCAATCTCTTCTTGGTAAAAAAATAAATATCAAAATGATTGGGTGAGGTTGTGTGAGGTCTCTTCTACTTGTGACAGCAGAAGTCACTGGTTGAAAATGAAGCATGTCCACAATCTGTTTTTTTCCCCTTCAGTTTTCAAAAGCATCTCGTATCTTACAATCTTTGTTTTAAATAAATAACTATAAATCGTGTTTTAGAAGAAAATGGTTGTATGAGAATGTATTTCAGTGAAGTCCACTGATACACAGCTTACCCTCCTCAGCCAATCTCAAGACTTAGGTGTGAGATCTGGTTACGGCAGCTCGACAACTTACAAATTCTTACTCGACTTGCCCGTGACCATGATTGTAGAGCGCAGTACACGTGGGATGGGACACCCTGACTCAATGCACTCCAAGGTAAGTGAGAAAATCTTGCAGTCAGATTCCTCCTAAGGAGTCCCAGGGAATTAATTCCCTTTGGGCAGCCGAGCTGGTCCAGCGACTACCGTAACCAGAAGGGATGGGAGTTGTTCTCCAGTCCCTCTCTCCTGCTCTTTCCTCTGCTCCTTTTCTCTGCTCCCAGTCACTCAGCCCCATTTTTGCACCAAGGAAAGAACTGAGGAGGCAGAGAAGAGAAAAAATAATAATGCATAGAAAGCTGGAAACCAGCAGTGACTCATCAGTCTAAGGAGAAGTTTTGCTGTCACGATTACCGTCTCCATCCTCTTGTGAAGGGCTGGAGCCTGCAGGACACTCGTCACAGCCAGCACCCAAACCCAGGGGACTTCTGAGCCTTTTCATGTTGGACAGACTGGACAGACCCCAAGCAAGCTGGCACCAGCCTAAACACAGACGTCTGGGAGCATGGGAGATGACTACTTTGACTCATCCCTCATAAATATCTTCCTCCTGGTTATGAGGCTGGGGCTGTCATCAGCCTCTACCCTCTGTCACCTTCTGTCAGTTTGAAGGCCCGTACACATCACCAGCACAATAAAACACCCTCTGTCAGCACCAGATTTACCAAAGATTTTGATCCCTCACTTATGAAAATTAACTTCTGTCACAAACCTCGCTGGCCTTCTAATTTGATTAATATTTTAGGTTTGATTTTAGTTGGCTTTAGTAGAACTATCATGGACTTAGGAGGTCCAAGCCACTTTGATTTACTAATGACCTCCTTCAAAAGAGCCGAGTGTGCACAATAAGCTAACCCTGCAATCTACTGCTCTGAACACATCAATTATTATTATCAGTCATAATTAACCGCTGAGTGGAGGAGCCAAGAAGGTTTTCTGATTCCAAGGAATTCATACCCTTAAAGTACTCTGCACCAGTTGCTCGTACCCTGTCAGGATGGTTTCTGCAGGCAGAGCCATCTCCTGTGGCTCAGGCCCAAGGCAAATGAGATGTCAAAAATACAATGATACAATCTCCAACAGTATCCTGGGCTGCAACCCCAGTTCTGGGGCCACCAACAGCACAAGGACATGGAGCTACTGGAGCCAGTGCAGAGGAGGCCACCAGGATGATGCCAGGGCTGGAGCAGCTCTGCTGTGAGGACATGGAAGAGGGGAGATGGAGCTGAGATGTGAGGAAGAAATTCTTGGCTGTGAGGGTGGTGAGACAGTGTCCCAGGTTGGCCAGAGAAGCTGTGGCTGCTCCTCCCTGGAAGTGTTGAAGGCCAGGTTGGGTGAGGCTTTGAGCAACCTGGTCTAGTGGAAGGTGTCCCTGGGGATGGCAGGGGGGTTGGAACTGGATGAGCTTTCAGGTCCCTTCCAACCTAAACCAGTCTGGGGTTCTGCGATGATTCTATGATTTTATGTTCCATTCTCCAGCTGAATTACTAAAGCCCACACAGTCTGGGTGTTACCAGCAGAGATACTGCTGGAAAATTCAGGGAGCTGATTGAATAAGAGCTCCCTGGTCCTGGACAAGCTGCAGAATCTGCTCCCAGGATACTGAGGTTTAGAGAGCTGGGATGAACTGTCTGCACCAGAAGACATCCCAAACCCTCAGCTCAGGTGCTCATGTTCAAGAGAAAGCACATCAAGCAACTGAAAGAAGAAAACAAAGTGGGGAAGCGGGAGTTGGGTGAGATCTACAGTCTGGGGACAGCAGAGATGGTGGGAGCTGGATGGATGGAGGTGGGAATTGGAGAGCTAAGAGGTGGGTGAAGGTGAGCTGGTTCATACCGCTTTCACTTTATCAAGTAGGAGAAAAATGTAAGTGCCTCTGTATGGCAGCCTCAGCCTCTCTGTCACCCTTGACAAGTGTCGTGGGAGAGGGACAGAGGCATCTGCAGGTCCCAATGCAGCTGGCTGGATGTAGGAGTTTAACTTGGCTGGCAGTCAAACAACACACAGCTGCTCGCACCCCCCTGTTCTCCCCCCCCAACCCAGGGAACAGGGGAGAGAATTGGAGGGGTAAAGGTGAGGAGACTTGCTGAGATAAGAGGAATTTAATCATTGGAATAAACAATTATT
>NW_010335187.1:0-4401 GCF_000700745.2 Antrostomus carolinensis
TGTTCCCCAAGAGCGCTGGGGCCCGGAAAGCGCTGCAAGGCATTAGCTGGAGACCACAGAGCGTCAGGTTTGGGAGGAGAGGTTGCACCACTCCCTCCTTGAAGTCAATCAGGGGACTGCCGCCCTCTGCTAGCAGCCCTTATTAACTAGCTAGGTTATTAATTTGAGAATCACGAAGGGACTTAATTCTTTCCATCTTCTGCCAAGGACCTTTATAATTCTAACAGACGTTTTCCCTTCAGTCAATTTCTTTTAGTCACCGAGAGTCTTTGAGAGTGGTATTTTTTCCTACACAGTCCTGCCCAAAACATCAGTCGTGATGTAAAGACGCTGAGGACAAGGCACAGACCCGTGCAACCAGTTTTCTGCTACTCAGCATCTCCTAAGATCGTCTGCCCGTCTCAGGAAGGAGCATAAAGTTTTAGCAGACATGACAGGTCACTCATCTCCCCTTCTCCAGACCTGCTGGGCAGTTGTCAATGGTGGTGATGGAGAATACCCATTAATTTAGGGGCAAAAAAAACCTAAGTTGACTTTTCATGTGACTCCAAGTGAGAGGATTGAAGCATATACCCCAGCTACAAAGCAGCTCCATCTTACTGATAAATGGATCTGAAATGAGCATTTGCCACGTGTTTTGGGCTTGTGCTGTGTTTGTAAGGCTTACTGTAAATTAAACTGGAAAAATAAAGTCTAGAGCTCTGAGAAAGGAAATGTTTGTATGAACTAGATCTTTCCCTCTTTTTATCTTAGCATGAGCAATGCAGCAGCTTCATGTTCCTGCTGTGATGGCCAAGGCCAAGCTGTGGAGATGCAGCATCCCTGGCTTGCTCAGGGGCTGAACATCCCTTTTGGGATGTCTCCGTTTAAAGATTGACCTTGAAATCCAACAGCTGGATCCATATGGTTTTGTGGTTCAACATCTGGAGCAACAAGGCCAGTTCACTGGAGTTAAGTTAATCAGTAGCTGGAGGATCAGTCTGGTCATGTCACCTCCGACGGGGAAATACTGGTATTACTGTCATTGCCGGGAGCATCAGCAGTGACCTCAGGTGAGATGTTATTCCAGCCCACCTGCCCTCCAGCTGACCCTCGGAAGGAGGCTCTGATGTTTGCATTACCTCCTGGGTCAGGAAAGAGCCCCAGGAGTGCTCGTACATATTTCAGGCACACAGTGATATGGTCGAATTCAAAATCACAACCACAGAGAAGGAAAGACCTGTATTAATTTTTGTTTCAAATTTTTAGTTTGTTTATTTTTTCTAAGAAAAGCGGGTTCTCAACAGTTGGCAATCAATAAGCAATTTAATTTTCGTGTTAACTTTAAATTTGGTACTTCTTGTATCTGTGTTTGAGAATTGCAGATTAAACTCAGTTGTCTTTTTTGTTTATTTTATGCTTCCTTCAGGGAGTGCATATGCTTCATTACCATCTCTTTTATATTAATAAAGACTCCTCAGACTAATTATACCTACTAAGCTGTGTGTAACAAGAATGTGAATTCAATGAAAATGAACAAAAAATAGATATTTTGGGGTGAGGTAAAAGCTGGTAAGCCATGCTGGATTCATAAAGAATGAAGATACATTTTTCAAAGCATAAGATGGGTTGATTTACCAGCAAGGCTAAAGGGACTTCCAATCTCCCTTCCCTGTCAGCAGCAGCCATTGAAGATCCTGTTCATTTTTCCACCACCACATGAATACACAATCCTCTTCTCATCTACCCTGTCTTTGAAGCTAACAGGTGTATTAAGGACACAAACTACTTTATTTGGGGAGTGGAGCTAATGTTGTTTCTGTTTCTTCTGTCCTACAAGAATTTAGAAGTGGTAGATCACTGCCTCTCCTTTTTTTTATTCACCCATAAGAGGAGCTGCTTTTCTGCTGTTCCATTCCTGCCTGCTTTTTCAACCTTGTGTTAAACATTTATTACAGAAAACAAGGTGAATACGCTAATATGAGGAAATAAGCACTTTACACCTACACAGAGGCTATTGCTAGCAAAGGTTCTTTTCAAACTACTTCAACAAAATTTGATTTCCGCTCTTTTTTCTCAGTTGATCAGTTTGCCTCTCTCAAAAAATTCCATCAGAATACCAGAAAAAGATATTTTAATTTCAATTATTTTTATTTGGGCTTTAATATATGTTGCCATGACTTCAAAGGTAATGATGAACTTTTGAAATACAAGTGCTTTACTTAAACAAAATCAAATTTGAGTTAAATATCTATTCTTTTGTAAATTAACATAAACAATTCTTACCCACTCTGACCCAGGAAATTATCAACTTTTCAATAGCTCATTAATTAGACTCAAATAGGTGCGTGCATGGATAGAGGGTCACAGTGTGAAAAACTGGCTGTATACTTTAATTATTAGAAAAATACAATCATATTATCTAATTACTTAATAAATAATGTATTATTTATTAATATTAATTATTAATATTATGTAAGAATTTATTAAAAGTGAATGCTTCTCAATGAAATCCAGTTCAGTCCATTTTTGTAAACCCAGTAAGATACACTTTTTTTTTTTTTTTCCATTTCCAAATTACTTCCAGATTTACTCCTTTCCCTCCAGAGCAGAGCTGAGGCACAATTAAGACAGATTGGGAAAGCTCCTTCTTCTCTCGCCTCCCCTTTCCTTGCGCACTGTGCTGTGCTGTGAGGTGCAGTGACTTCAGCTCCAGATACCAGCAGGAACCAAAACACCGTGTGTGCTCCCAGGCTGCCCCGGCCCCAGGTTGCACCAGGCCCTGCAGCCCCTGCCAGCTGTTTTCCTCCTCAAACCCAGCCGCAAAGATGGTTTTAATTTAACTGCTTTTGCTCAGGCACCTTTCAGGGGTTTTTTTTCCTCCTTGCTTGCCAAGGGCACCACATGCCTATGACAATTTCTATAAATCTTCATCTGTTCTGGTAATCCATAGTTAGTTTACTCTGTTTCTGACCTGTAGGGCTTTTAAATCACCGTTTCTTCCCGGGTGCCCGTCTCTCAGCCCTTCCTTGCAGCCTTGTCTCCGGATGCAGCCGGAGCACGTTTGCTCTCACCCAGCCACATATCCCCTTCCTGCCTCCAGCACTGCTACTAAATACTCTTGTTTCTTGCCCTAAGCATGGCAGGGGTGCCACAGCACAGGGATCCCAACAGGCCATTTAGAAAATATTCGGATATTCCTGTTTTCAAAGCCTTTTATTTACCAGACCAATGAAAGGCGCTGCAACAAGTGCCTGGCTCCCACTCCAGCAATGCTGTTTTTCAGCATGCAAGGGGCTTCCCTCCGACTGCCTGCATGCCTCATTAGGATTAACAAGTCATCCGCATGCTCTGAGAGGTGAAAAAATACCCCAGACTCACATCCAAGGATTTATTTTTCTCCCTCCCCCTCCCCGCGCTGAATTTGCCAGCATAACAAAAAGCAAGTCCTAAGAGCTTGGAGGAGCGGCGGCAATGACAGCTTGTTTTCGCTTTCTTTAAACAGAAACCAAAATGAAGCAGAGGAGAGCGGGGATGTCAGCTACTGTTGTGCTTGTAGCGAGTGGTGTTCCTGCCACAACAAGGATGGTTTCTGCTTCATCAAGCCCAGGAGACAATGCCGGGGAACATCAGTTGCCCCAGCGCAGGAGAATACCTAGAGAGTAGCAGAAAAGATAATGCCACCAGCTACAGCGGTAATGGATGCTCCAGGACAGGAGACCAGCTGCTTCAGTCATTTTCCATCATCCCATCCCTCATGGGGGTGAAATGTCTTCTTTTTCTTTCCTTTTAAGAACCTTTTCCTTCAGGCCTTCAAGAGATGTATGTGCATTTAATGGGAAAAAGAGGAAAGAGAGACGGGTGTTTGCTCTCAAGGAGTGGGGAAACCCGATGCTTGTTTTCTAACAGGACAATGAAGCATTGAGGAAATCTCTTGCATGACTTTACCACAAAACACTCCAAGAGGAGAGGCCAGAGCTGTATCTCAGGGAATGGCACCTGCTGAGCTGCACTGCAGGGCTCACAAGCGAGCACAGAGACAGGCGTTTGCTATTACAGCTCCCAGGGTTTCTCCGGAGAACTACTCCATGCTACTGACCTCCTTTCGCTTTTTTTTCCTCCAGAATACAGCTCCCCACCCACCGCTGGGCTTCGCCATCACTGCTTGGTGGCTGGCCATGCCCCAAGAGGTCTCGATGGTGTGCATGGCAGCTCTGCTCAAAAGCAGGTGGAAAGCCATGCTCCACCTTCCCCCTCTGAACAGGCGTGTGTGCTTGGAAAGTCGAGACAAAGCACTGAGGGTGAGAACCTGGCCATGAAAGGATGCCAGGAGCACTGTGTTTTAGAGGCAAATTTTCTTCTCTCTTGAAACAACGCCAGGAAGGGAACCACGTGCGTGCTGCTGATGTGCTGGGAAGAGCG
>NW_010335187.1:4422-6375 GCF_000700745.2 Antrostomus carolinensis
GGGTGGAGGTCCCCAGGCAGGTACACACAGGTACCCTGGCTTCAGCAGATCAGATCAGCATGCTTTTGTATCAGCTGAGAATTTGCCCCTTTGGCTTAACCGGTGGATTTTTTTATAACCGGTTACGTGTTGACACGTATCAGTGTGCAGAGAATTTGGGAACCAAAGCTGCTGGGATACCACAATCCCAGTGGCCAAACTCTGAGCACCACCAGATAGGGAGCAGGGTGGGTTATCAGACCAACTGTCCTCTTTCCAAATTACACCTAAATTGGGGTTAAAATCAACAGTGCTTTACAAGGATGGCAAAGGTGAGTTTGATTTGCAGGGGTGCGTTTGGGGATGGAAGGAAGGAGGAGAGAGGATCATGCTCCTTATTCTGCCTCCAAAGTATGCTTTGGCTGAATGAATTGCCAGGATAAGACATTGCCCACAAAATATAGAAACAGTCAAACTATATTTGTTCTGCACATGTATTTGCTGAATTTCATTATTTTTTTCTCCCTTTCATTTGCTTTTACTCTTGGTTTTCCATTCTTAACTAAGGACAAAAACATGAAAAAGCAATAATGTTTCCCAGATGTCATTTATTTTAACAGAAAAAGAGATCTCATCCTCCACCAGTTGTCTAGAAGTAGGTCCTTCTACTTCCACTTGGGGTAAAAATGTTATTTACAATGTGATTTCTTGTCATGGAGCACTGGAATCCACACAAACTTTACGTGCAGTAGCTCCCATACCTCACATAGTGCAGCAAGGCTTCCGTGTCCACTTCATGCTTTTATGGCTTGCTGGTACGTGTAATAGAGATTTTTTTTTTTTTTTTTTAAAAAGAAGAAGTAGGGAAAAGAGAAAGGGAGAAAACATAGGTTCTGTCAAAGAAAGTGGTTTTACTGGGTGGTAGTACGGATTTGGGACATTCAATGGCTGTTCAAGAAGCACTGAGTTAATTTTCAGAAAGCTCTTCAAGTCTCTAAATGAAAGCTGTTGTGCTTATCATGTTAGAATGACAACTGCAAATACTTTAAAAATAGAATTAATTTAAAGGCAGCACTGCTGATCACAGGCCTGATGTGTGAGAGCGTTTGCCTGGTTCTCTTGCCCCAAGAGAAAACTGTCCTTCACTTTATCCCTTTATTGTTGGTCCTACTTCTACACTAAATTGAAGCATAATTGTAAGTTGGCAAGTGGAGGATACATCTTCTAATTAGTCCAGTGCTATCAAATAATTTATGCAGTTGGCATCACCTTTATCTTCCCAAGCACCTTTTCTGTGTGAAACTGTGAATGAGTTATTGAACACACACACTGTGATGCTGGAGTAATTTTTCTGCAGTAGTTACCAAATTTTCCAATGGAGCTAAGCTGACCAGATCTTCCTTAAATTAAAAAAAAAAAAAAAAAGAAGAAGAAAGAAAAGTAGTACTGTTAATTTTCAGAGTTAATGTCTGTACGAGAAAGCTGCTATCATGAAAATATAATCATGCCTTTCTTTTGCTTATGGTCCAAGTGCTGATCCAACTTGCTTAGTGAACAGAGAAACCTGCCTGTGGCACCCCTCTGCAGTTCTTCTTAATCACAAACTGTGTTTAATCTCTTTTGGGTAAACATTTAATTCATATGAATGCCATCTACCACCTTTGTTAGCCCTGGCAGCTGAAGCATGTGGTTTGGTAACAAGGGAGAAGGTACAACTTTTGCCCATGGAGAGGTTTGTAGCCTGGCATGGGATGCAGTGAACTGGATGGAGCAACCAGAATCTTAATGAAAATATAATATATTGAGAACTTCCATTGCGAAAGTGACTAAAGGTCACTTTAAATAAGTAACCCCAATATTCCAGAATTTCAGCTTTAAGGAATTTGTAAAGTGCTATGTCCAGCTTATAAGGTACTAGTCAAGCCCTCTTAGAAGTGGTGGTTAGTGGTCTCACGTACTAATAAAGTAAAAAAA
>NW_010335188.1:0-12770 GCF_000700745.2 Antrostomus carolinensis
TATTTTACTCTAATTATTATATTGTTCTTATCTCAACCCACAAGTGTCCTTACCTTTATCCCTCCGGTTCTCTCCCTTATTCTCTGGGGAGGGGGGAAGGGGGGAAAGAGGGTGGTGCAAGCAGCTGTGTCATGTTTGGCTGCCAGCCAAGTTAAACTATCACAATAGCTCAGTCTTCTCTGATTTTCTACAGTTTATCTGAAATACATCTTCGAGCTTCCCTGTCAGTTAACTTAACTCTGTCCTTCAATGTGCAGTATTTGCACTGACTACAGTATGCATCCAGTTTGGGTGAAATGTCTTTTTGGAGATGCAAACTCCTTACTGTCCAAATAGGCAAATGCACCTAAGTCACATGCTAAATACAGCCTAACATAAAAAGGTAATTATTCCCAGTTTTCTAATACCCTGATTTTATGATACCCTTTTGCCAAAGGTAATGAAGTGATGCAGCCCAGCTGGCTGGTTTTGGTGATGAAGGTCCTGTACCTGGAAAGTAAAAACTTTTCAGAGGCTCCTTATGAACAGTGCTTCCCAGACATTTACGTGCCATGACAGCTGATTGAAATGTTAGATTCAATTTTTTCTTCAATGAAAGATGAAATCTTTTAAAATTAAATCTTCCATAGATTTTTTTACTCCATATTTTTCTATTTTGTAAGACAAAATGTCAATTTGAAATACAGATATATATTTTTTAATCTTAAACAAAGTAAAAAATTTCCTGCCCGTCCTCTCTTCTCCTTTGGAAAAGAAAAAAAGAAAAATGACAAAAGAAAATAGCATCTAAAAAAGGAGACACGACTGAAAAGTCTCTTTAGGAAAGAATCTTTACCCATTTGCAAAAGATTGTTTTTGATAAACTGCAATCTTTTTAAAAGGAAACTGTGGTGAACACTTTATTTTTCCCTTATGAAACAAAATAAAACTCTTTTAACTCCACTTCCAACACCGGACTGTGCCAAAACTGTTTAGCCCACTAACAGCTTCAGCAATTCACCATGGGTTTTCTCTTTGCTGAGGGGAATTTTCTTTCTCATTCATCAATTATTTCCTATTTTCGTGCCTGAATAAAAAAGTCAAATGCACTTTAAAACAAAAACGTCAGACATTCTTGCTTAGACTGACCTTTGACAAGCAATATGTTTGTTCTGTTTTTTGTGAGGCAAAGTTAGAGAGAAGTGGGCACTTGACTAGGGCTTATGTAAATGTCTGATGAAGTCAAACAGCAGTGTTCTAGCCCACTTGCACTTATCCAAGCCTCTTATGCTCTGCAAAATAAAAATACATATAGTGAAAACCGATCATAATAAACAAAAGGAAGAATTTACTTTCTATGCTCAAGATCCATTGAAACAATGTGAAAGACACCTCCAGACACCTTCCTCACCTTTCATACCTGCCCTTCTAAAACAGCCATTACTGAATCCCTGGTCTCTACATAGCTGCCACATGTTTTGAATGGCAGGGGTACAATGTCTTATAAAGTCATAATCAGGCTAGATCTTACTAATCTGGGATATAGCTGAACTGTGAAGGCTCTTTTGAGTAAAATCATTTCTTTATTAATGAGATTCAGCCCAATCTCACTGATAAAAATTACTTTAAAAAATGTCCCTTTGCTGCTATTCAAATGAATGGGAGAAAACGGTGGGTGTTTTAAGAGCTGTCTTCCTGTCGTATCAGGATGGATCTCATTAGTGAAGGGAATGATTTTACCAGGAAAAAGCTTCTCCAATGAGAAAACTTAACCTACCATAGCTGAGCAAAATCCAAGTCAATTAGACAAAAAAAAAAAAAAAAAAAAAAAAAAAAAAAAAAAAAAAAACAACCCCCCCTCTCTCTTTATTTTTAAAAAAAAAAAAGGACATTTCTCTCTTAAAAAAAAAAAAAGTTCTTTTTTCTTAAGTTGAACTGGAGTGGATCTCATTAATATAGGAACTATTTTACTTAAAAGAGCTTCTACTATTAATCTACTGTTCAACCTAGATTAATCAAATCAAATATGATTGGAGGAGGGGAAGGAATAGCTCAAAAGTATTATACCTGTTTCTAAAGCATTACATTTGACTTAAGAAATAGACATGAGAGGATTATAATCCACAGCTACTTTTAAAGTAGCTGGGATACATTTGCCCAGGTAAATCTGCAAACCAATATTTGGAACCTCAGCTAGATGCAGTCAGCTGCAAATGATTGACAAAATGGCAATTCAAACAGTTTATATGCACTGAGGGAGCCCTATGATTCTACAATAGCCTCATTGTAATTAGCCCTTATCCATTTCCTTGGATGATTATCAGGGAAGGCTACAAGAGCCACAGACTCTTTAGCCATTCTTGTTTCCTATTACTGTTAAAAGAAAGACAGTTTCAGCTGGGTCCTGGACCAGAGTCAGTGTGAGACTCTGTGTTTTTGCTCTTTCACTCTCACCCTTTATTGGGTTGTGAGACTCTTTTAACAGCTAAAATCTTGTAATCAGATCTCTCAATTAGTATTTTTCTGAATGCAAAAGACAGTGTTGATAAGGAAAAGTCATACGGTGAAGGGGTGGACATGGTAACCTTCATCTGTAAAGCACTCCCAGGAAAGACGAGAGGTTGGGAGGCTGTGCTGCAGGTGCACTGTGCATAGACCTAGCCGGACAGGAGCAGGAGCCTGGAGAAACCCTCACACTCAGTTCAAGACATTACCCAAGCCTGGTAATATATATTTGAAAAGAAATGAAGTGTAAGAATCTGTGTGTCTTTCATGGACTGTGATTGCTATTGGAGTATTAAAAAAGACAACAGTGGTGGCTGAAGATCACAACTATACACTTGTACAATGTCTCTGGTTTCCTACTGCAGAGTTTTTCTCATATTTTGATGCCTTTATTTTTCTTTCATAGCACTCTTCCATGAAGCAACATAGCCAGCTCCAAGCTGCAAGCACAAACCTAGACAGGAATCAGCTTTTGATTTAAATAGTCCTAAATTAATTTGAATCACTGTAAGACTACTCACACCTGTGCCTATGGATGCCTTTTGCTGTATTCTGGCCCTAGAACTTTTGCAGTGATTTCTCAATGATACAGTGCAGCAGTAGCTGCAAACAGAGATCTGGGAAGCCCAGTAGGTGAGTGTGTGGTCACCAGAACCTATTTTGGTTAAGAAGATGTTTTAGAATTCATTTTCCCATTACTACGTAGCAAATATTAATGTAATAAACATTCATGTTATTTTCAGCATACTTAAAATAATTACTTGTGAGCAGATTACTGCACATACTTAGAATTTAGTACAAGCTAACTGAAAGGAAAGAAAGAAAGTGGAAAAAATATATTTTGATTGAGGTCCATTTTTATTTTTTCCATTCAAAAAGACTGCCAGATTCTTTGACATATCCACAGGCCGGAATTTCAAGACACTTTAACATATATACAATGCTCATGGATTTACACTTGCAAATTACCTCTGTAACATACTTTACAATAGTTAAGGTTATATTTATACATCTTTTTCACATAGAAACACACATGCAAGCACACACAAACACATCTGCTCATACATATATCTGAAAATCCAGTGACCTTTTTCTCTTGTTAAAACACTTAGAGGTGTGTGATAGTTTTAAGGCCTTCTATCATTCACATCTTTATATATATTCTGAACGTGTTAAAACAAATCTGTCCATGTCAAAAAAGTACATTCCATGGACTTTATCTTTCCAGATGAGAAAGCTGCTCTGAGGAGTGATTGCAACTATCTTAAACAGAAGCACCGTAGGTGTATCCCACATTAAATGTTCAGCTTTAAGCTAGCAGTTAAGCATGTCACATTATTACATACATAATAATATGATGAGCTGAAATGTCAGAATGCCAGCTTCCCACCAAAAAATTAAAGCAACAAATACTAGTTTCTTCCAAGGACAGCAACTGTCGCTTTGCACAGTGGCTTTGAGAAGCGAAAGCATGTGGTACACTGGCAAAATGACATACCAATGAAAATATATGAGAACTCAGCTGGCTGGGGAACTGAAATGCTTCTCTGGTGTTCACAAGTGCAACCAGAGCAAACAAACTATCTGAAATACCACATCATGGTTAAGAAACATACCAGTTTTTAAATAGAGCAGCAACTATAAAGTGTAAGTAAGAATGGCAAAGTCTGTTTAAAAAAAGCTATTTTTGCCTCCTTTCACTAAAATAAAATTTAACGCATGCTTGATTGGGTCTTGATGTTTACTGAAGAACAGCCAGATAGGTTTGATGCATTAGAAGATGACCATTTTGAGAATCTTAGCATCCATTCCTTCCATGAAAGATTTTAGATCTTTTTCACACTCATGTGTAAGACCTCACAAGGTTTATCAAGATTTATAAAGATGCACTTTAATTACATTAATATTTTATTTATGCTACAACTTCCCCCGGTCATGTCTAACAGAAGTTCTATCTACAATCTTGCCAAATACCAAAGAACATATCAAACAGAACATAAATTTACTTTTCAAAAAGATGTTACTTGGATAAAATTTACATTTGAAAGTCTAAATTTGCACTTCACTCTATACCCCCAAATATGAGCTTATTTTTAAAAAGTAGTTTCCAGGAGATCTTGTGGAAGCAAAGCTTTTCATTTTCTTTTATTTTCAGAATGTTTTAAAAACCTTTGCTAGTGCCTATTTTATATCATTTTGCTGCACTACATCCTAACTTTAGTTATCAAAGGACTGCAAATTGATAAATTGTTTTTTTGTTTTGTTTTGGGTTTTTTCTGCTGAAGTAACAGTGGGTCTTTTTTTGCAAACAAGAAATCCCACAAAGGAAATACTTTCTTACTAAAATCTGAAAAAAGACAGACCTCAAAAAAAACCAAAAACCCCTCACTTATCAGGGGTTGTTCTACATCACATACATGAATGTCAATTGGAGTAAATGGACAAAAAATTCAGCATAAACTTTCTCTAGTACATAGTTGTAGTATTTAATGCTGATTCTCAGAGGTGAATCTGTGACATTACAGTTCTGTAAGGTTTCCCTTTGGACTTATTCGTTTGGCTTCTACAGGTAATACTTTCAGGAAAGGAACTGCTTTCCAGAAAAGGATAGAGAATACTCCACAGTCATTGAAATATGAATAAAAGAGGGTAGCAAAATGTTTTCTTCATTCCTAAGAAACTTCTGATACGCATTAGCATAAGCAGTGTCCCGTGTTGTCTATATATATCCATAGTTTGTGTAAGTAATTAGAAAGCTATTGTCATAAAGTAGTATATTATAAGATGGTTTTGGCACTTTATAGGTAAAACAGAAATGAGAAAACACTCCTGTATTTTGCTCATTAGTGTTTCATTTTACTTAGAGAAACTTAAAAAAACAAATGTCATTCTGTATGTCTTGTGTTTTTGCAACAACTAAAAGACATTGTAACCAAAATTCAACCAGAAGACCAAGCGGACAGCCCACATGCTACTCCACAGCTCTCAGAAAAGTGCCCTCCCATATGCCAAACTGCTTTGCTCTCTGCTGTGGCCTCCTAGGTTACCAGGATCTCATTTTCATCTCATACATCCCTGATTTAAAACACTGAAATACTGACGTGTCTGGTTTCTGGCAAAACACAGGGAAAAGAAAGTTCCAACCTCAAGCATTTCCTTGGAAAATACTATGTCAAAGATCAGTCTCTGACAGCAGCAGCACTGCAGCTTTCACTATTTTTTCCCCAGCAGAGAAGTATTTTCATGTATCAGAATTCTGCACTATTCAGAAAGTTATGGGCTTCAGTGCTCACTCTGGCTGTATTTATGTTGCTGTTAGGGCACGCACAGATGTTGCCTAGGTGAGTGTATGCCAGCCTAGGGCGTTGGATGTACACCTACTGCACAACCAAGCTTCCCTAAGTGCTTCCTAGAGCACAGTGCACAGTGGCACACTGAGGGGTCGCTTTCTAGCACGTAGTACAGGCAATGTTACTCTACCACTCCTTCTTGTGACACTGTTGACTACTACTCTTTCTCCTTTTCTATTCAGAGGACAGCCATCAACAACTACGGTCTCCATGGAGGCTTCTTGAACATTTCATGCCCTAGCACAGGTGATGTTTTCCTTCTCCAAAGGGAGGAGCTATTGTGAACACTTTGGTCATGTGGCCATGCTAGACAGGGTGTAGCAGAGAACAGTCTGTCTGGAATATACATGACAGTAGTGTGGACACTGGTGCAGGGCCAGGAGCTTCCAGCACCTTCCCCTCCTCCCTGTTGTACACCAAGAGGATACTCCCAAGAGGGACTGCCGTGGGAGAAACTATTTGATGTTTGGTGAGCTGGTCTCACAGCTCCTGCCAGAGGAACTGTAAAGAGAGAAATGGGTACAGCCATTTTATCCTCACTGGCTCATACTTCCATTTGTGGCTTCCCAGATGGGTTGCTATATTCTGCACTAGTTTTCAATTTCTAGGAGCTCTCTAGAAACAGCTTCATGCACATGTCTCTGCAGTAGCCTCATTTTCAATGTAATCAAGGCAAGGGTAACTGCAGTGAAGTTCACACATAACAGAAATGCCTGCATCTATTCTAAATGCAAGTGAAAAACAGAACTTGATGGGGGCTGCTATCCAAACCAACAATAGCTGCCCATGCTCAAGCAAGGCTTGTAAATCAGGAACATTTCTTCTTGTTTCAGCCTCATTTTATCTTAAAATATATTACTCATGTTGATGCATCAAGCCCAGTTTGAAATTTCTGCCTGGACTGTTCAGCTGTCTTCTTGAACTTCTGCAGGTGCTTTGTAAACCATGCTGACCTGCAGGGCTAAAGATAAGGAAGATCTAACCACTTATGTCTTTCTCTCTATGTAAATAAGCCAGTACATACACTTTACCTTCTTCCTCCTATCCCAACTCATTTGCAGTGTCTGGAGCCTCCATTAAATGTCTCATAATTTCCATATATTTGATATTAAGCAAAACTAAAAACTGTCACAAAGAAAAGGCAAAATTAAAAAAGGAAAAAAAAAAAAAAACAAACCCAAGGCTATAAACTGTGATGGTCTCAAACATAGTGATAAAAGGGCAACTTCTTTTCCCCGCCTCAGGATATGAGAACATTACTTCCTTTCAAATATTCAGCACATGTAGCAATCCAAATTATGGAGCTGTCCAGGCAATTCCTGCCCTCACTGACTCCAACATAAATCTGGATTTGTGTCTTGGAAGGGAGTGCTGTGAGTTTGTGCTGGGAAAACTAAGAATAGTGTTTGAACCACTGCCATAAGAAGCAGCAAAGAACCAAACAGAACATTATTAAAATGCCAGAGTTCATTTCTGGTCTTAATAGCTATGTACAACACCCCAGCTCCTTCACAAAAAGGAGCTGGAAGGTCACTGTCATTTCTGGTCTTTAAGACATGTGTCACTCATTTCCAGCTTCTTCTGATATTTGACAGTATGGACCTGCCTGGAGCATAGCAAGAATAAAGGATGACACAGCTCACTGAGCAAAATTTCATTAACAATTTTCCTCCTACTCAAATAAGAGCTCACCCCTGACCCTAAAATGTAGAGTTTGCTACAGAAGAGGCACTTGTGAGGGCTTCAGTTAATGCAATCCAGTCTTTGACAAAGTCAGGTCTCTGTCTTGGAGGAATGCTTGAATTTATAACAATATTTGATAAAATGCTGCATAATCTGTAAGAGAGAAATGGGCAACTTCAGCAGAGGAGATCACGTTTTTCATTGTCTAGTCTGATCTGTTTATTGCACCAAGTGAAACTAAACACATGGATTCTCAAGTGAAAACCACTGCATGTCTACCATCTATATTTGTATGTTCATACTCATGTTGTAATTAATGGTTTACTCATAATTTGCAGATTAGGTGCTATATTTCATTTCAGTAAAACAGGAAATTCCATTATCAGTTTAATTACTAGCTTGCCCAGGATATTCTGTGTTGTAGTAAAACACTGATACTTTTCTTTTTACTGCAATATGACCTCTTCGAATGCTATAGTTGGGACCTGGATTGGCAGATGATGCAGACTCTGCAATGTTGCTCAGGTTGAGTGGCTTCTAGATTCATCAAAATGTTTTCTATTTTAGTTACAACTGCATAGGACTGTATATATAGGCTAACACATTATGTATTATCATAACACGATATGATAATTGAGGTTTTACATTCTTATTAAAGACATAACATGAAGTTTCAATTGAGTGAATTCATGCCAGTTGCCCAAAACCATAAAAATTAGCTTGAAACAAGTCTTCCATCCATAACACTCTCACATTTAGGGGAACTTTGGATTTGGACTTTGTAAATTAAATCAGCCTCTAGTATTAAGTGTTACTAATTGCAACAGTAATAGTTTCTATTCCACTTGTGCAGGCACAAATTAAGATGTTCTTAAAACAATGATGAGACAAACAATGTCATACCAGCAGACGCTGCTCTTCTGTAGAGTAAAGCATATTCAGAACAGAGGGTCCTGTCACAATAACTTTCGGGTTTCCACTCTGGTCTGTAAAAACAATTCATTTTCTGTGTTACTATAACCTGTCCTATAGAAACACTTGGAGCGGGAAGGGGTGATATCAACCATTTGTGGAGACAAAAAGAAAGAGAAAGTTTAATATTACTTTAAGGTTCAGTTTAAATTTAAAATACAGTCTGAAGACAGTTGTGATGTGGGAGTGTGGTCATTTTAAGTAAGCAATGTCTTATGTTGTTCTCATTTGTAATGTTCCTAGTTACTGAAAGCAGGGAGCTGTGACTGATAAATAATCAATATGTATGAGATCATATAAATAAAGCAGAATATTAAGGTGAAAGAACTCAAGAATCAAAAGAGTTTTTAAGACAAATCACAAACAACTAGATATTTCCTTTGTAGACCGACCTTTTTAAAAAATCTATTATCTTCTTTCTAAGCAATACTAACAGTTAGTAAGAGCTGCTCCAGCAGCAAGCAACTGAAAGAACCTGACTTGACGGGTTTTTTTTGTTTTTTTGTTTTTTTTTTTTTTCCCATTATTATTATTTCTAAATATTAGAGAATAGGGATATGGAATTAATTTTAATTTTCTATTCTTCTAGTGAAGAATATATTAATGCAGACAGCTGTATCAGAGTCTTAAAGTAAGTCTGCCTGGAGGAGACCTGTTCAGTGTGGGCGACCTGCCTCCGAAATTCAGTCCTCATATTTCATCTTCTAATTTATTCACAACACTTTTAGAATTCACACCCTCTGAGCTTCTCTTGTATAAATCGTATTGGCCCTGCTTATTCCTCTGGTAGCTTCACACTGGTATCCACTATGATGTACCCAGAAATGGGAAAGTAGTGCATCTTCACATTTTATCACCTTGACACACGGCACAGGGCTTGCACTTTGGATTTAAACTTAGCTTTATGAGTGCAAAAGCCAACAGCTGAGGGGCTTACATCTCTCTTAGCCCCAGTAAATAAGGCTTAGGAAAGCTTTGAACTCCTCAGAGACACACAAAGAATGTAAAGGAACACTTCACATTATGAGAAACAGATCTCTGAAAAGTTACAAAAAAAGTATCCATATAGCTCCATCAGGTCTCTTTTTTTCCTTAAATTATATTTTACAGAGAATATTGAATTCTTCAGTTTTCCTCTATTTTTAACTAAAATAACTACAGTAAAAAAAAAAAAAAAGTTAAACATTTTCAAACAAGCTTACTTCAGTATTTAAAGATAGAAAGGGAGCATTTGTAGTTTCTTTAACTTAGCCTAAAAAGTTAAATCTACAGCTCTGAATGTGGGTAAAGTTCTTGATAATTTCCAAGGTAACTGCAGTTGTGTTCTTGTTACTGGTCACTTACTCTTTGTTTCTGACCAGAAGGCTCATGATGGACTTCTCAGAGTCTGTCTACAGCCTCCAGTATAGATTTACTGCTCCATTACAGCCTATAACTTTGATACCCATAGCATTTAGTGAGGTTGTTAAACTATAGAACTGGCCCTCAATTGCATTAGCTAGCAAATCGGGAGACCTTTGGAAGAGTGACTGAGAAAATGGACCAACCGACACAGAATTTGCATCCAAAACACTCCTATAGGACTCCATGCCTCCTATATTGTCCTCTGTGTTTTTCTTCCTATTTACTGTGGTTTTTTGACTTTATTGTTTACTTGGGAAGAAAATTCAGTCAGAAGCATGAAATACAAGTAATCATCAATATGTGCCAATAACCAAAGGGTAGTAAATAAGGTATTAGCCACGGAACATCATCTGCTAAATGACTGGAGAGTGGCCAGTCTGGCTGGAAATATATATTCCTTTTTTGCCATGCTGTCATATATGTCAGTCTTGAATAGATTCTGTTTCACTATGCAGTGGATTACACCCAGAGCTTATGGATATGAATATGGGTTGCTTACTTTGCTCTCTCTGATCATGCTCCAGTGGTATTAACTTTTGGGGTCAATCTGGATTATCCCATGTTTAAAAGATGGCAATTAAACACTTCAGTTCTTAATTTCTGGGAATTTCTTCTTGCTTATAAGAAGAGCTAAAGCAATTGCTTGCACAGACTTTGCCAGTTTCTTATTGCTGGTGGTCTGGATAGTGGTAAGGGGAAAAAGGAATGACTTGCACAAATATTCTTCCTTGGATGGGGCAACTGATCTGAACAAGTTGCAAGGAACTTAAAGGTTGAATTAGTGACTTCACTCTTCAGAGACATTTTGTCCTTCTATATTGAGATTCAGTAGCCAAAATTAGCTAAGATGCATCCCTAAAGCAAAGTCTGCAGTTCAAATTTTACCAGTTGTGTGTTCAGGAAAGAGTCGGGTTTGTCATCACAGGAGGTAAGGGTGGCTGCATGTGAGACCGTCTGGGATACTACCAAGTGAGAAGGAACTTGGGACTCACTTCCAAGCGGGAAGAAAAGCAGAAAGCTATCTTTAGCATGCCAAGTACATTAGATGAAAAGATGAGATCATCCTATAGGTAAAGGAGATTTTCCTCTAAAATATATGTCTCTGATGTCATGAAGTAGTTGGTGTGAAAGCTTGCTCAATATGTAGTAGCTCAGCTATTTTAGCTCACTATTTATTTTTATCCTCAGTATGTTAACTGGGAAGACAGTGTCAGAATTATACGAAATGAAGACACTTCAAGTAAGAAAAAAACATTTCAAACAAGTGTAGAAATTAATATGAGAAAGACTTTATTTAAAATGTTGCAAAGTCCTCTTTCTAAAGGCACTGTTTTAGAACAGGTCTAATCAGGACTGAATAGGCAGTTTCCAGGGCCCTGAAAAAGTGAGCAAAAGGCAAATAAAAGCATGATGTTTGCTTAGACTCACTGTGTGTGATCTTTTCTAGGGCTGGGCTATGAATTCCAAGCTTGACCATAGGTTTCTGTCTGCTTTTTTGAATGTAGTGATTTTTATCTACAGAAAGAACTTTGTGATATAACTGAGTGGTATGGAGTACATATTTTCTCTCTATTAAGACCAGCATAAATCAATGTTTTCAGCTTTTAATATGACATTATTATTTTCTCTTGTGGAAAAATGTGTGACTGCATGAACAGATAGTAGCCACACATCAGTAATAGTGTTAAATTTAGGTTTCCAAAATTTATTTCCCATACTCTCTGACAGTATGCAAGGAAACAGAACTACCCAAGATTTTAAAAATGCACATAATCATAGAATTCCAAGAGGCCAGAGTGCCTACAAATACTCTTAGCCATTAAGGTGTTAATCAGTGTATGTATTGTCTCATCTGTATCTAAGAAGCCTTGCAATTAAAATTAGAACTTTTATGCCTGGTCCCCAGCTTGCTGCTATTCAAAGCTTCTATCTGCATACACTGGGCATGGAAAAGGCCTTTCGAAAGTAAATAATTTCAAAAATTAGAGGGATTTTCGAAGACTGTGGAGCTTCCCTTTAGGACCAGTCCAGGACCCCTCTCCTTCTGTCAAAGTACAAATTACCCCCATATGGTGAAGTCCGTTCTCTCAACTGTAATTTATTCATTATGCAGAGTGCCGAATACCAAATGGTGAAAGCACAGCAGCAGAACAATGAAACAGGCTTAGGAAGCTAATAGGTGTCCAATCAATGAGAACCTAATGAACTATAACATGTAATACTTTATAAGGCATTCAAATTAAAAAGAGGGAAAAAAAAAACCAACAACGATGCAAAATCAATTTATTTATTCCAAGTCTAATCAAATGAAATAAGCATTATCCTCCAAAAATACAGCTATAACTGACATTTGGAGAGGGAGTATGAGTGGAAGGTAGGACAAAGCCAAAATTCCTTTAAGAACATAATTACATACTAACTGCCTCTCCTTATATAATGTAGACTCTTTGCACCAAACTCTTTTGGTGAGGTAGTGAAAAGAGGTTTTTTTCAGTATCAGTGCTTGGGAATAGAGACAGCATAAATCTGTAGAATATGTGAATATAATAGGGGTAGCTGAAATTTTTATCAAGAACTCATATGTGTATTTTGTCAAATGCAGCACCTCTACCTTTCAAGGTGAAGGCAAAAACTTATTTTTTTATCTGCACACAACCTTTTCCCCTCTATCCCAAGAGCTTTATTTTACTGTGAGTCTCATTCTCACCTTTGCAAAAAAACTTCTGGATCCAATTCAGTAGAAATACTAATAATTAATAGATCATGTACAAAGTAATCTCAGGAAGGTGTTCTGTCCTTCCTAAGCAGCCAATCCTCAGAACATCTTCTGAATAGAGCTGTTTTCAATGAAATGCTGGCAAGGAAGTTATTAACTCT
>NW_010335188.1:12804-51599 GCF_000700745.2 Antrostomus carolinensis
GGTATTCCTTCTGACAGAGCACTATGTTGGCTTTCCCGTCTGCTGGGCTGCACAGTGAAGAATTTCTGTCCTTTAGTCTTCTGCCATTGAGACACCTGTCTTTAAATGAGAAATTTCAATTAATGTGCCTCTGAATTATTGTTTCTGCATTTTTTTATAAAAAGCTTGTTGTGGGTTGTTGTAGAGTTTTTTGTTGTGATTATTGGTTTGGGGTTTTTTGTTTGGTTTTTTTTGTTTGTTTGCTTGGGGTTTTTTTTTGTAATTTAAGTCCCCTTAATCCATTTAATATTGGCTTCTATTGCTTTCCCTGACAGAAAAGGTGCCAACAAGATGGTTCATTCTCATCTCAGCCAGCTATACATATTAGCAGTTCTCACAGCAGTTGCCAAGTATAGCTGTATGTCCTTCTCCTCAAGAGTGGCTGTAGTTTTCTTTTTCCACAGCAGTTGACATTAAATGTCTTCTGTGTTTCCTGCTGCTCCTGTTCATATGTGATAGCAGTTAGTGTCAGCTTAACCATCTCTCAATTTCTTCTTCTACCTGTGCCTCTTTCCTCTTGTAATTTCCTCCATTAAAAAAAAAAAAAAAAAAAAAAAAAAAAAAAAAAAAATCTCTATATTCACTTATAATTCTGTGCTTAAATTTGGTGAAAGGCATTTCAGACTCTGGACTTCTGCTGCTAGTTCTGCCACTGACATTGTGGCCTTTTGCACCAGTCACATGAAGCCTTTGGGTTACAATGCAGCAGCCTTGTCTGCGACACAGTGCTGTTTATGAAAGCAGAAACCTGAATTATGTGTGCCTTCAGACTCATGGTCATAAAAGGTTTTGATGGTCTCACTCCCCAGATGGGCAAACAAGCACTATTCTTAATTGTCATGCATTTCTTAGAGCTTTCTTACCCTATGTTAGTACAAAACCAATAGCAAAGGAACCCTATGAAGTGGCCAGAGTTGCAATGTGTCTGTGTCATTTCCTTCAGGACCATAGTGTACAGCCACTGGAGTAGATGACTTCTCGGAACTAGAATCAGCCCTGTATGATGTAGGACAAATCTCATTTTTCCATCAGTGAAAGGAGGCAAAAAATGGATATTGTGTGTATTTGTCTAGATGGCTGTTCCAATAGATAGGCCCTAGGAAGAGTGCTCAGCATTTTGGAAACACTGGACACATATGGGATATTCAAATTACTTAAAAGACCAGCTAAGGAGCTAATATCTGTGAGATTTCCACCAATCCAAAGAAAACTCTTGAAAAATCTAATCAAGTCTTTCCCAGTCTGTCTCATTCATACAGCAGTAAAGACAAAAGGATGCAAATGCATCAAACTTTGCTTTGGAGTTCAACTGCAAGAAAAATTCTCTGGATTTTTTTTTTTTTTTTTTTTTTTTTTTTCAGTTTTTTTTTTTTTTTTTGGTACATATCTTTCTTTTTTCTTTCTCACACCTCACACTTTGGAATGACAACCTCAAAACAATTGGTACCAAGACTGCATTAACAAAAGTCATTCAGCAATGCAGGTGCAGTAAAAGAAAAATGAAAATGAAACCAACAAAAAACAGAAGAAAAAAACCAACCCACAACATTAATGAACTGCTTTGTTTCTCAAATTGTCGTCAGGCAGTTCATATGTGGAGAAGCAGCAAACAGCTATCACACTGTGGGTAATACAGAAAAACGTTTCCTAGAACAATGGAAGCAGCCTTCCATGTTCAGATCGTGAGCTGTCAGTGGGAATTACTGTCCATCAGATCTTCCCCATCGCCTGGTGTTTCACTGCTGGGCTGACCCAGGAGGTGTGCTCATGGGGGTCAAGGGGGAATGCAAAGCACAGAAGATTGTAACACATCCAGTTTAAAGAGAGTATTATCTAACTAAGTTGTCATTTTTAACTGCCTTTCACGGTCTGTAGTGGAATCTAAGTCCCTTTTTAATGAACGATAGTTTTGATACTTTTAACTGTTTGATGTGGCTCTTTAAAAAAAACAAACATCTTATTACTGTTTTAAAGCCAGCCTTAGCACATAGGGTTAAAGATGTAAAATCCCTGCATGGTACAATAAAACTGATACTGAAATAGTGTCCCCCTACTGTAGGAGGAATCTGCAATCAGGACATCCAAGCACATGCGAAAAATAACTCTTGGATCAGTCTTCTTGTCTTCCAGTAGACTTGGCAAGAAAGACAAGCCATATGTGAAGCCAGCCATATATCAGTTATGTGGTCTTAGATATTTGCAATAAAACAAAGGACTTTGCTGTCAGCCCTCCTGGTTTCATGAAGCCTTTACAGCTCACAGCAATGTCCCTTTATCAAAAGCCACAAAGTTATCCTTAGACATGTGTGTTTCTTAGGGAAAATGTTCTCTGAAATACTGATTTATGATTAAATCCATCAGGATAAGGGGAAGACATGAAAGGACCTCATAAAGTCTCAGCCATGCTGAATGCATCTAGATATCACAAGTGAGTGTAAAAACAATTAAAAATAAAAGAAGTAAGATTGTGGGGCTGGGGGAGGGTAGAGGAATTAAAATACACATACACAAGACACTAAGATCAAGAAGAAAATCTTTATGACAGAGATGTGGATTCCTGGTAAATTAAGTGGAACTAAGACATCACCCCAGAATTCCTCCTGGCCATTTATGTAGACATTATTAGCTGGCAGTTTCAAATGGGGATTTTGTTAGGAGTGGGTTCAAAGAAATAATACTATAACAGTGATTTTCCCAGCTAATTTTGGGTGGACAGCCTGCATGCAAGGAACCAAAAGGAAGGCTGGGAAATAGCTCAGGGTGAACCACACAGTGAGGTCAGGAGCTAATGAATAGCTGACACCTCGGACTTGCAAAGCCATGTGGATGTGAATGGCCCTATGCATATGATTACTCACACATGTGAAATTCAGTGTGCACTCAAGCTCAGGGTAAGAACAAGTATTTTTATTTGAAGTAGTGGTAAAAGGAGTCAGAGAAGGGATTTAAGAAGTAAAGTGATGTGATTACAGCAGTGTTTTTCTGAACTTGCCTTACAGAAAAGGCTTAAGAGGATGGAATTGTTACAAAACTAAAAGGGTTTATTATAGAACAGTGGTAATGGCTTTGGCAAACAGTTTGTGTGAATTTCAAGACTATAAAAACAATTGCTGATTTTTGAATCAAGTATTAATGATTACATTATAAGCAACACTTAACTCCCAGTGAACAGATTAGCATTTCTGTTCACTTTGAAATACTTTTTATAGTGTTCTTTTTGGGCAGACCCTGAGTTTTTAAAGTATTTGAGCTTTCCAAGTCCAATTTAGTGAGGCTGTTGAGCTAACTTTATGAATGTGATTTGTCTCATTGGAATTAGTGACTTACAATCATGTATATGCCTAAGGACCTTGCCATGTCATCCAGGTTGTCTTCTTTTTTTTCCTTTAAAACTTTAAGAAGAAAGAAAACTTAATTTGACTCCCTTCTTACCTCCTTTTTCAATCCTTCTATATGAATGCTTTGCAAATAATCTTTGTCATCAGTTTATGGAATCAGATACCAGTGAAATATTTGCTTTAGAATTAATATATCTTACTAATGTCCTGTTCAACATCATGTTGTTTCTGTGGACTCAGTATATAAAGCCTAAGGGCTCTTATTCAGGGATACTGCTATATCTAAGTTTATAATTTATAACTCTAGACAGGGCAACAAATTTTATTATACCAGTATTTGAAGCTATCACAAGGTGAGGAATACTTTAAAATAATCCTTCACTCAGAAGTTGCACTTGCAGCTCTTTTCAGTTACTTTTCATTATTTCACCACAGGGGAAGAGATTCAAGGAATTATTATACTAACGATTATGTTAAAAATGAGCCCTGGAACTCCACTCCCACCCCAATAAATATCATTTAACATTCACTGTTGTGGAAATATGTAACAGAAAAGTCAAGAGGTTTTTTTCTTTTTTTCCTTCTCACAAAGGTATGAAAATATTAGCAAATGCTCAGATCCCCACTACTCAAAATATTATGGGTCAGATCCAAGCAGAGTGGAGAGGTCAGTGCTCCATCATCGCAGCTTTATATCATTATGGGCTTTAGGGCATAATAGCCTGTGAGGAAGCTTGGTTAAAAGATGGGAAGGAAACCTGAAAAAGGTTAATTATGGCAGGCACAGCACTTGACAGTTCCTTTTCAATCTGATTCAACTCAGCTGTGAATGCCGTTGTGTCCTCAGCACAAAGATCCTGCTCCCTGCCACATTACTTTCTGTCACCCCAAGGCTGCAGCGTAGTTCACCCACAGGAATGGATCCCAAACCCAAATGCTGTGTGTTTTCCAAAGGGTGCACCTGCTTTGCTGTGGATCTGGTGCTTAGAGCTTTCTGTCTGAAACGTGAACACACAGAAACTTGTTTTGACAGTTTGGTTTATGTTCGTTAGGGAGTCCAAGGACTGAATATTTCTTGGGGGGTGGGGTGGAGAGGGGAAGAAGCACAAACAAAACAGAAACTTAAGCCTGTGACTAATTGGCTGAAAGGATGTGAGCAATTCGGCTCCACTTAATTGAATGTGGGCTCAAATTAAAAAGAAAGAGTAATTGCCTTCAAAACTTTGCATTGCAGATTGCTGGCCTCTTCTATACATTAAATGAAAGCCTTCGAGCACATGTGTCAGTGGTGTTGGTGACAGGAACCCAAATATCCTGTTATATGCATCTGCATTCAGAGGACTTCATTCTAGAAAAGATTAGCCTGCATTATATTGATGGTTTTATTTACAAGATGAATTTTCATTAAAAAGGTGTCCAAATTTTGGCTGGAAATTTCAAATCATGACCATGCCTTCTAATTGGCTGCTTTCCAAACATGTCTTGATCAGAAGACCTGAAAAGAGAACTTTATTTTTCAGTGTAAAAATAAACATTTTTTGCATTTGGGGGCAAGCCTGTATATTTTTACACAAATTTTCCATTGATTTTAAAGACAGCTTCAGTTGAGCAAAGCCTTACCTGAGTGAAACATGAATAACCAAGGAGTAGAGAATCAAGGAATTCACTCATGAAGGTACAGAGCTCAGTTATGAGGCCTTTTTAAATAAAAATAATGAATTGAATTGTTTTGTCTGCACACTGACATTGCCATTTATTCTTTATATCAAAGCAGCATCCACAACTTCTAGCCCTATTGTGCTATGCACAAAAACACAGAACAAAAGAAATGTCCTACCTCTCAAAATACTTCACTGCAAGAGCAACAAAGACCCTTTGTTTGCTATTTAAGCAAGATTGGTGGACATCATCTCTAAGCAGAAGCTCTGAGAACCAGCCTTTTCCATCTTCTCCCAAACATGCATATGCACATTTTTCACGAGTCTGCTACAGTAAAAGGACTCCTAAAAAGAAGAATGGAGCAGAGCAAAAGGAAAATATTACTTTATATTAATAACAAATGGAGTGCACAATGCATTCCACATACAAAGGTTACCCATTTACGGAGCTGGAAGCCAAGGGCATTTTAAAACCTAAAGATCCCTTAAATAAACATATTGGTTTAAGTAGGAAGCAAATATTCTTAGCTCAGCAGGTAGTTGGTATCTAAATCACATTCAGACTTCACATAAATACACATGTCAAAGCATTTATCTAGTAATAAAAAAACAACTCTTAAGGAATGCAGTTCAGATAGGGAAGTGTCAGTTATTTTGCACATTTCCTATTTCCAGCTCATTAGTTTCAGCTTTTGACAGGGGTGGAGCTGAAAGTGGGGGTCAGAAATCCTGTGGAGGTTTTTCTCTCCTCCCAATTTCACATGAATAAACAGAGGGAGGGAGTCCCCTGCCTGTCTGCCAGGCTCTTATCTATCATATTTAGATGCTAGATGCTGTCAAATATTAGATAGCGATGCCTGTAGGTATTGCCAGTTACTGGGAAATTAAACCTGGAATAGAAGATACTCCTTTCCCAGACTGATTTTGCTTTAGGAGCAGGTTTGGACATCCTTCAAAAAATGTTGATGTCCAGACAAAGGTGACAGGATTGTATTTCTGTCATTCATTACTTCCACCTGATTTATTTTTTTTTTTCTCACACTGTCCATTGTCTCTTAGTAGCACCCCATCTGCATCTTTTCTTTCACCTCCATTCTTTCTATCAAAAGTGTAAAAAACTGGCTAGATGACCATGCCCAAAGAGCTCTGGTGAATGGAAGTAAATCCAGTTGGTGGCCAGTCACAAGTGGTATTCCCCAGGGCTCAGTATTGGGGCCAGTTCTGTTTAATATGTTTATCAAAGATAATTTATAGACATTACAACCCTGTAAGCTGAGATAAGATAACCAGGTGAGCACACTTTTCCCTCCCAGCAGTAAAGCAAACTTAGCCATTCTAAATTGCAAAGAGAAAACATATGTGCAGCCAGGCACTGTATTTCGGCTGGAGGCTGGGAACTTCCAGCTGATGGAAGGTAACTCCTTTAAGAGACTCTGACTGTGTCATTACCCCAGCACACAGTCTAAGCACTTTGGAGTAGTGCTTTAAGTGATGTGGCTTAACATCCTTCCCACCTGGCTTATTCTTTCTTTCATAATCTCACCTGCATAGGCACTGTCCTATGGTTTTAGTAGGATCCATTAAAAAAAAAAAAAGTAAAACTAAAATAACATGTGTGTACATATTGACATGTGCATGTCTTCATGTGGGTGTGTATGTGTATGCAACCATGTGTTTGGTTTACAGAGGGTGTGGTGGTTTCACTGGATTCTGCTCCTGAAGTCTATGTTTTTGACAGGAAGGAGAATTATGACTTCTTTTAAAACCATTCTCCAGTGAGAGATATAGGTGAAACAAATGACCCATGACATTTATCACTAATTGGTGGGATGTATCTTCAGTCTGCATTAACTTGTAAGCTAGTTACATCAACAAGGGCCATAGCCTGTGTAATTATTCTTTTGGGCTCAAATCTCAAATTTGTTGAGTGGCACCATGATAAAGGTGGTACAACTTCCTCCCAGGATTTTGAGCAATTACTGAATATAGCAGCAGAGGAGATCTGGAGATGCTGTATGACTTTTCTCTTTCACACACCCAGGAGATCAGGATTCTGTCCATTGTAGCTGGTGAGGTATTTTAGTGTGCATGAATGTAGAAATAGATCCAAAAGTAAATTTATCCTTAAGGAAGAAAAGTTTTGGTGGTGTAATTTCTCTGTATCTTTGAGAGTAAAGCATAGTCAGACACTCATCAGTCATACAAGATTATCATTAGGAAAAAAAAAAAAAAAAAGGGCAAACAGATACCCCGCTTATTAAATGAAGACAAAATTATTTGATGCCTTCCTTGTTTTTGAGTTTTCAACTGCCCTGTTCAGTTTGTGAACCTAACAGTAGCTAATAAGAGTGTAAGTTATTCAAACATGAATAACATTTAGTTTAAAGCCCATCAGGTGACAGACGGACCATGTCCCATAGGTGTTGTGGAGACTGAGTAAACTGGAGAAGATGCTGACCTAACAGTAACAGAAATATAATCCTGCCACTGTTGATCATTTTTCACAAATTCCCAGTTTGTTGTTTGATATGCAACTCCAAAAAGTTATTGGTTTTCCTCTTTTTTTTTTTTTTTTTTTCTTTTCTGGTAGCCAATAAAGTGAAACCATAACATCAGTGCTGTTTGAAAACATATTTATGTTTGTTTTCCCTATAAAAAGAGATAATAATGTTATGTTCCAATAATATTAAGTTGCAATGTTATTTGCAAGATTGCAGAGCTTTTAATTTTCTGATTATTTCCACAGTGGGAGTTTCAGCTCAATTTCTACCAAGACACTTCTATCTGTTTTGGTTATTTTTTTATTACAGCTAGAAGCAACTATAATTGCCTTTAGTGTATGAAAACATGACTGAGGAGACAATTGTTGTCCCTAAAGACTAAAATCATCAGCATACATTTTTGATGTAAAATTTTTGTAAATTAATTGCAAGGTCCTATAAATATTATATTTACTAAAATTGTGTTGTCTACTGTCTGCAGAGAAACAATCTTTTTTTTCTTTTTTTTTTTTTTTAACTGTGCTTCATACACAGTATATTTCCTGAGGCAGAAAACAAAAACATGGAACAAAATATTAGCCTTCTACTTTTGTAATTTTACATTCTTCTACTTTTCTTTCCCAACTCTGGGGTTTCTTTTTAATATAATTCTGGAAGAATAGAAAAAAAAAAAAAAAAAAAAAAAAAACGAAAACAAATGAAAACACATTGAAATGTTGTTATTTCAGGCTGAACATCTGTGCTTTGGGGTGTAAAATACTGTGGCGTTACTGCAAATTATCCAAAACCAAATCATTACAAAGCCAAAATTTGAGAAAAAAAAAAAAAAAAAAAAAAAAAAACAACAACAAAAAATGCAACAAAACAGTAACACTTCCAGTATTCAGGACCCATTTTCAAATTTTCACTATTCAGCTGATAAAAAAATATCCATCCCAAATGATAAGGTAGTAGTTTTACATTTGATTTTGTCACAAATCAAGAAAAAAAATAAAAAATTCATACATTACTTGAAATATTTTTTCCATAATTTATTGTCAAAAATTATTAAATGAAATATTTTAGATATCTTCTAATGAGAACATTTCAACTTGAAGTACTCCAATCCACAGTTATACCTTGGAAAAAGTTATCTATAAAGACTTACAAAGGAATTATCCTCTACAGCCCCCCATACAAGAACCTGACAGACTGTCCAGGACCTTAAACTACAGTTGTCAAAAGTCTCTGAAATAACTTGGGTAGATGCCAGATCAATGAGTCTAATTAAAATTACATTACTTTGTTTCCATTTTTCCTGGTGGACAAAAACAAGCCACAGTCAGCTTTTTAAAGTGAAAAAAGAACAACTGGATTTTGATTTTTTTAAAAAATAATATTTAAGCAGACTCTAACATAATTTCAGCTGTGTTAGCTCTCAGTCTGGTGTGTCCCGTGGAACAGAAATTTCACAAGATTTATGGGTACATGAGAAAGAACTTGACACAGTTGGATTATGTCATATTCCTGTAGCTGCATTTGACTTCAGGAGCTACAAAATATTTTGGATAAATGAGCTCGGCAGGGTTTTTGAAGGAGATGGGCAGCGTTACAACTGACATCAAGAACAATGATTAGTTCCAATAGGTATTTAATCAGATTTTCTCCAGTCAGAATTTTGGTCCTTAGTTTTGAGCAGGCAGCACATTGCACTTATATCAGCTAGTGTTAGCAAATTTATTCCTACAAAAACAGTAGAAAACCTAGGAAAATTAATTAGTCAGAAATCATGCTTTCATAAGAAGATCTGATCTCCAGACAGGATCAGGGACGATATTGCACAAACAAGCAGAAATATCTGAGGACTTAACTTGATATGTCTTTGACAGCTTCAGAAGAGGTCAGCCTGTGGTTATTTACTTATTTGTTTATTTTTGAAGCCACAGTACCAGAAGGTCCCTTTTTGAGCTGGTGATAACAACACATTTTTTCACCTGCCAGTGGAGACTGGTGTGGTAGAAGGGCTCCAGCTCACCCGCCAGCACCAACAGGAAGGCGGGTATACACTGGGGCACAGGAATTCCCCTCCAAGTAACACAAATGAATAACAGTGCTCTTCCCTGCCATAATACCATTGCAATCAAACTCTCGACATGATTTACAGACTCTATGGGATTAACCAATAATACACTGATTAGCCAATAACTATTGAATCATCTTTCACTTCAGAAAACGATCATTGCATCCAACTTGGAAAATATCGTACCTCTGGATTCAAACCACTACCACTAAACCAGGCACTGTATTTCAGTGCCGATAAATGCTGTATGGTATTTTAGTCCACAAAGAAGTTTATATTTATATCTATAAAAATAACTAGGAACAGGAATAATAATTGAATCCTGAATGATTGTGCATCATCTGTCTGCATTAATATTTCAGCATTTAAGTATGATTCAGCACCTAGGAATATGAAAGGGTTAAACAACAGCAGTTTTCCTGTGCTAGATAACTTAATGAAAAACATTCAGGGTGCTTTTTAAGAACAACAGACTCATACTGTTGGATGGTAATCTTCGGTATGTCTTTTCTTTCACAGGGAAAATATAGGCAAAACAGACTTTGCTATAATTCTTCCTAACTGCTTTAATGCATTTCATTTTATTTTAGTGTTTTCAGTTTATAAAAACAGTTAGGATCAGTTTGTTTCCAGTTTTAATGGAGATAAACTCCTTCTTTTCCCCCTGAAAAACTTCACAATATGGTTGGAAATGTCAGCAATAATTAGACAAGATGCTTGTGAAAACATAAAATAGAAACAATACATCTTTTTATAATGGAATTAGTTTGTCTGATTATCTCAAACAATGTACATTTCCAACTGCCCAAGAGGGTCATTACTGCTTATGAAAATCAAACTCTGTTTTTTCTGCTTCATACATCATGGACAACAATATTGTCTCCAAGATCATTATATATTGTCTGGCTTTATAAATTTATGTTATATTTTCTTGAGCTACAGTGAACCTGGAGCATGAAATGCATTCAAAAATAAAAACAACAGTAAAAAAAAAAAAAAAAGAAAATCATGTTATTAACTAAATAACTGTTACATAGAAATTATAGAAGGAAAGATAACCTCACTGAATACAGTACTCAAGGGACCTTTGTTCAATTCTGTCTTCACTCACCGATTTCCACTGTAACCTCAAGAAAGTCATTTCTACCCTATGCACAATGAGGGCTATTTGTCCCTTAAAGAGATGGTTGTGACATTGTTCCCATCTGAGTTCCTGTCTAAGTGTGAAGTCTAATTCAGAAGTTTCTGTTATTCCTTTGAGATAAACTCAGAGAATAGACGAGAGTATCACTTTCAACTTTTCCCCATTTGTAGAAAAAGGGCTAATATTCCCCTACCCTCACTGGAGAATTTATGGATTCAATCCATTAGTGTGTGAGAGGCATTCAGCTACCACGATGACAAGAGACATTTAACAAGTAAATATCTGGATGGAGTAAGAGGAATTCAGCAATAGTTACCACTTTACTTCAAAAATAGTTTAGTGCAAAAAGACAAACAGGGGACATCTGGTGAGTTTATCATACGATCAATTATTATCCTGCACTCTAGGAAGTTGTAAAGCCATTTCAAAGATGATGTTTCTACCTGATTAGTTTGTTTTCTATAAGCACTGCAATACGTTTGCTCTGCCCTATGGTTTAAGCACCTTGCTCTTTCTCAGTGATCATGGATTTTCAGTCTTCGATTGTGTCTTTCACATTCAGCGACTGTGTCAGCCAGCAGGATGGAGTTCTAGGTATGTTGTTGCTTCATTTTGAACAGGGTCTCATTATATCAGCTGTCAAAGGGCCAAGGAAAAATTAAAACTTACAGCAGAAGTGTAACAACATGCAATAATTCCATTTACAATTATTCAAAGACTTTTAAAAATATAAAAATCTGTTGAAGATCCTAAGCTGTGTCTGGAAAATGTTAAAAAAAGCAAATGCATTACAAAAGTAATCTGCTGCAACCAAAGCAGGTATTTCTCTTCTGTAGTACTAGTACGAATATGCTCTTGTTAATAGAAGCAAATGCTTACCAATAATGAACTCTCTGTTGGCTGCAATGTTCTAGCCCAAAGTAGACAAGATGCTAAAAACTATTTTTAAAACATATGAAAGAATTAATAAATAAAATCCTTCTGCTACTCCAAATTTGCAATGAAGCAATTCCTTTCAGCCAAACATTCAGTATAATATGCTGGAGCACTTTTTCACTGCTGATGAATGCAGCATATTTTCCCTGGCTCTCCACATATTCTAACACTACTGAGGATTAGACCTATCCTACCAGAGTTGGTTTATTTGAAGGAAGAGGAGGAGGGATAAGGGCCTGAGGTCTCTTCACTGTTCTCTCACTGCCTAATGCTTAATCCTTGCACGGCATGAGAGAAGGGAGAAGTTGCCCGGCCTTGCAGCTCCACAATAAAATGCTGAGAGCTCCATTATCAATCTCAGACAAGACATTTGTTCTTAATTAGCAAAAACCAAAGCAATGAAACAGTATCAACATATTTTGGTTTGCTTTGTTTTGCTTCTTTTGTGTGTTGTTTTGCTCTTCCAGAAGACACTGTACACTTAATTTTAGTCCAGTGATTCCTCAGCTAGCAACACATCTTAGTCAGGGTCACAGGCTCAAACTTTATTTCCCCTCTTAACCTGTGAAATGCAGATTCATTGCCAGAATAAGCACAGAATTTGCAGATCAGAACATCAGAGAAGTCGCACTTCTCTCTCTTGTGTCTCCTACAGCATGACAGCACAGAGAGCAAAGCTCAAGGGAAAACAAACCAGACTGAGGCCCCAAGGTCCTGAAGACAATATTTTCAGACTTCATCATCAAAATGAAGATTTGAGAAATCACCAATCAACAGCTAAAATCCACCAGAAGCAGAAGGCCAAATGTGAGCCAAGACAGATTAACACATAAGGCTTCCACATGGTAAATACCAATGTTTGCAAAGGCACACAAGAGAAATCGTTGGAAGAAATATCAGCTGGGAGGGCAGGCCAGTTGTCTTAGCTCTCCAGGGCAGACTGAAACAGTAACGAATGACACAGAGGACTGGGAGATGAATTTTCACCTTGTGTACTGGTACTGCATTGAAAATGACGTAATACAATCTCCTGACAAGCCAATTCCAAAATCTGTGACTGTGTCAGGACTCGATCACAGGTCCATGTTCTCTGCCATGAACACCATCCTGCCTCAGCTCATCATCCCACTGCTCTGCATTTGTTATTATTTGAGAGACAGAGTCTTTAGAAGCTCAACTGTAGAATTTTCCTATCAGCCTCATTTTTCCATGTCATGTATTCATTTCTGATATTTTTCCATTTGTGTTATTTGCTTGCTGAAGCTGCTCCATTCATGGAGTTCAATAAACAGTGTTTGCCATCCGAACAATTTGATTCTAGTTCTAATTACAGCAACAAGCTGCTTTCTTGAAATATATTATGGGTGTTTCATTATTTTAAATTGTTATCTCCCATATTAATTACAGAAAGAGTTGATCTTTCCTGAGAAGCCAGCAGCTGCAAATTCCCCTTTTTGAATGTCTCATTTTAATAGGTAAAGTAACAGGTAAAAATCAAATTGAGTTGTAATATAATTCTCCTGAAGAAGATATCTAAGTTGCAACACATTGCCTCCAGATTCCATAGGGTTACACTATTCAGATGTACTCAACTGCATCCCTTAGTACAGACCGTAGCAAGCCGCATGCTGCACAACTCAATTGCAAACACAAAGCCCCTAGATAAATCACACAGCAATGGCAACATTATTAATAGGACTATCAGAATCAAAGGAAGCAGGGTGATGCATCTGAGAAGAGCCCCACATCATTATTCTACATGATTTGTTTATGGTTTTGTTGGAGAGATTGTTTCTCCCCCATCCTTTACCTAGTCCTTCTAGATTGAGAATGGGAACAAAAAGAGGAACAAAACTCCAGGAACAGCCTGTACACTGTAGTCCTACAATCATAAGGACTGGTGTTCTGGTACTTATTGCAAGGCATTTTACTAAAGTAACTCGCTTGGCTTTGCCACATTACAGCATTTGAACTTTCAGCTTCCCACTATCCCATATGCCCAGCCACGGTCCACAGTGATCGCTTAATGCAGCACCACACAGCACAGAGCAGTTACTAAGACTGCTGACACTAGCATCGTACTTTTGGCTATATTTACTCAAAGACCTCTGCCTTTTTTAAGCAGTGATAGAAAATTACTCCAATTTATGAAATGCACAGTAGTGAGAGTTTCCATGGGAGGGGATGGACTTTTCCTCCCCACTAGAACCGTTAGGAATCAGAAAGGAAAAATTAATGCTGTAGGTGAAATATATGCTACCAGTAATGGTAAGTTCCTTAGTATTTCTATCATATTTAAAACTAGTTTGTCTAAAACATTAGGATTTTATTTATCTCTTTATTTCTCTATTTATTTATTTATTTAGAAACAGTTCTCTAAGGATGGCAGATAAATTTTATGACCTTGTGTATTTCTCCAGGCCTAAATCACTGACACTCTGTCAAATACTTTCCACCACAAGATAGTTGGGACATATTTACATTGTTCAAGCATGGAGTTACCTCTTTGCAGTGATTAGGATTTGGCCAAATGTAAATGTGCTTGGAAGACAGAGATTCAGCTTCTCAAAGTATTAACTGCACATAAAAACATTTGGTTTTTTTTCTTCAAATAGTATGAATAAAAGCTAGATAACATTGAGATACTTTTGAATAAGAGCTTTCAAAACCCCTTCATTGATCACATCAAACAAACAAGATGGGGTAAAAAAAGAAAATTAAAAAAAGAAGAAAGAAAAAGAAAACAAAGAGCTGAAAAGAAAAGTGAGAGAAAAAAGAAGAAAAACTAACAAACTAAAAACCCAACAAACTCCCAAAAACTAGAGCTCAACCAATCAATCCAACATTCTCCTCCAGGAACCAATGAACCGGGAGTGGTACAAATCAAGAGTTTATAATAAAAGACCAATGATCCTTTTCCCAAAAAATCAATAGCACTCCCAAACATGTTTCAACCAATAAAATAAGAATTTGCAAAGACAAGTTGTCCAAAATAAAGCTGAGATCATCCAGACAGTTACAACTGCGGTTTTCTGTTCTCCTCTTTCATTTTCCCTTTCTTACATGTCCCTCCCGCTTTGCATCAGACCAATTAATATCATTCCTTCCCTAACAGCTCTCTAGATAATTCACAGAAGCATTTGTCTGTGTGGCCTAGCATTAAACAGAAACTATTAAACAGTCAACTCTTATCTCTTCTATAGAATTAATGTCATGTTAACTCCTACCATGCCTTGCTATTATGTGATATGCAAAATAAATATTTTAAAGGAGTTATAAGGTATTTCTCTCACACCCTTATCACAGACATCTGATTTAACCCAGGGTGCCATAAGCTTGTTTTAGTTACATTATAGGAACTCTTCTTTTAATTACTAATTTTAACCTTACTAATCTAAGTAGAAATGACAAGGAAAATCCAGTGTTCTTTGTAATACAGAAGCTGAGTTGAAGTTTTGTTGGGTTTGATGCATGCACAGCATTTTATGATTTGCTGTTAAAACGTATGTGAAAGTGACCTGAGGAAAACTTGGCTGGGGGAAGGAGGAGGAAAGGATCAAACTGTGCGGCTGAGGCTCATGAGTATACTTCAGAATAATTTCATACTCCATCCTATCACTTTTACTAGAACAATGTGCTCATATTCTTGGAGGCCTAAGCACATGAGCACTCACTCACCTCTGTAAGTAACAGTATTCAGGGTTCCTTTGCATTCCATTATGATGATTAAGAGCCTCCTCTGAATTTGTATTAAAGCAGTTTGATGCATTGGAAACATTCTGATCATCATCAGCACATGGCTCATCTTTTGTGGTATCATTTATGACACTACTCCAGCCACCTTGCAAAATTACAGTGCTAGGTCGGTGCAGGTGTGGCCATATTCCCTTTCACCTCAGGGGATCCATTTTCTTCTGAAAAACACAGAGGTAACACCAGAAATGTGCCTTTTGACATTGCTCTATTAGCCGGAGTCAACCTGCTAAAGGGGTCAGGTGTGTTGTGCCTTCTGGAGTGACCCATGCAGGTGTGTGCTGCAACTGCATTCACACTCAGAAATAAGATGCTTCAGCACCTCAACAGGGCAAAGTACAGGCCAATGCTTGGTTTTATTCTGGTCTAACCCTGAGATGCTAGTGCTAACTTCATAGGCCCAGGAGCTGTATGCCACAGCACTTGTACAAGTATCTATGCTTTAACCCTAATATGGCTTCTCTTTTTCATCCAGGAGCACCAGCCTTTGTACAGCTGCCTTCTGTAAGTGCTTATGAATTCCTGCTTGCTCACAGGCAATTGAATGAATAAATCTGTTGTGTGCACAAAAGTATGTTTTCCTCTTTATGGGTTATACTGCTTTTGCAGGGCTTACCTCACTCAGCCTGCTAACGCATTTTTCATCTCACTTCCCAAGTCGTAGCCAGCATCTCTATGGCCCATGTTGACCATGCAACAGGGTGCAAGGCAGGCAGGAGTGAGAGTGTGAGGATGCCAAGGAGGAAGATTCCCTCCAACTCATTTAGTCACGTTTGACTAACACTGTGGGTATGATACGAGTTCATCAGGGCATTTACCATCCTGCTGCTTTATGAGAAGAATATCTGAGGTCCTTGTGCATGAGTAATCTTTATAAAGAAAGAAGTCAGAAGATAACTGTCCAAATAATCTGCTGATCTGGAGAATACTGACCTCCAGCTGACAAATAACTTGGAGAACTGTACAACTTTCACATTAACTAATTCATTATCAAAGTCTCTCTTGCAACAGAATCAAAAATTAACATCACTGTTTCATAGATAGTGAATTAGGACAGGAAAATAAAGCAATTTGACTGAGACCAATAAGGGCATCACTTCCAGAATCCAAATGAGAATGATTTCCTTATTTTGGTTAATAGTTTATTCCAACCCTTAATGCACTCATTATGTACTCCCCGAAATCACTGAGCTGCAGGCAGGCAGACTGAAAGGAGCAACAGTGAATTCAGTCCTATGGAGACAAGTTTCTGCTTCTCAAAGGCCAGATTTTGGTGCCTGTAGAGAGCAACATGTACTATTGCAGAGAGCACAGAGAGCCAACAGCAGCCATGGTGCATTTTACTCTTGGTAATAAATGAGAAAAACCAGCCATGTAGAATTTATTTCTTAGCATTGACAGTTGTTAAAGACCATGTAACAGTCTGTAATGTATATAAAATTATTGACATCATATGTGTTTATATTTAGGTTAAACAACTATATTGTTTTTACAAGAGAAAACTGTTTCTGGAAACAATAGGCCAAATTGCTTTTTCTTGCTAAGAACAATGATGCAATGCTGCCAGTACCAACAGTTTTTATTACAGAATCAGCTAACTGAAAACACAAGGCTCTTTAACGACTTGTGTCTTACAAAGCACTCCAATGTATGCTGATGCCGTTTTGCTTTGTTTGCTAGTCAAGATGGGTGAAAGCAATTTGTTTTTTGCATTTTGCTCATTATTGCACTTTTCCTGTGTATCTTTCAAGTATATGAAACCCCATTTCTTGTGAATTTTTCACTATCAGAACTAGTTGATGAAATCAGAACCAGCTGAAGGAAGGAAAGCAAATCCTTCTGGGACATGCAAAGGGTCAGAAGGAAGAGAGAAGGGAACAAAGATTGAAAATACACTCTTGTCAAGAGAAATAAGCAAGGCTTCCCAAAATTTGGAGATTAGACGGTCACCACATCAAACATATTCTGAACAGTGTCTTGGACCATCCCATTAAAAAAAAAAAATTCAAATATAGAACTACAGCACAGTTTGCAGCAGGGTTGCATATCTGATGTGTGTATCAATAGCTGAAGTTTTAGCAAGCACAATCAAGTCAGATATGCTGAAACAGGGAATGTAAAATAGGGCAAGAACAAGAAGCCTTGCCATTTGCCACTTAGAGGCAGTTTAAAACAAAGTCTTCCACTTTTCACCACAGCTGGCAGGTTAGAGATTAACCAAATGTGGAGAAGATGCAGCATACTGAAAACATAAATTGATTTTATCTTTAGGTTTAAAGTGGATTTCATTGTCACTGAAATGTTAATCATTCAAAAGAAAAAACACTGGATTTTACAAATGCTAAAATTAAACTCTTGTGCTTGGCACAATAATGAAATATACACCATTTCTTGTTGTCCTTACCTTTGAACTGCAGGTAACTGTACAGCAATGTTACAGGACAGAGATACACTTCTGAAATATTCACGAGCTGATGTCTTTGCAGCCCCATGGGACCTGTGAAGAGCTCTTTTTTTCCCCCTACATCTCTCTCTCAGACTTTAAATAATGAGGAGCAGAAAAGGTATGAGACAACATGTCTGTGTGTCTCCTTTGAAATCTTTTCTTACATTACCTTGTTATCTGTGCTCAAGAGCAGCAGGTATTCCAGCAGTTCAGAGTGTATTCACAGCAAAAACACCCAGCAAAATAGAGTGCCGGTAGACACAGCTTTCAGTTCCAGGTCCAGTCATCAAAACACAAAGCCAGAACATGGAGGGAGCAGTGGCATGGCTGAGCGTTTGAGGGATGTGTGTGTGGAAGGGTGTGCAGGCAGAAATTTTGCCAAAGCAGTTAGTTAGGAAAACAGATATTTATTATCCATCCTGAAAAATCACCACAGTTTCCTAAGCTGTGCTCACAAAACGCCTTTGTACAGAAAGTTATCAAACTTTCTTAGTATTACAGACTGGATCAAAGCATGACCACTCCAGACAGATGAGAGGGCTGGTCCCTCCACTAGTCACAAGGATTTGGATCATTCTTTTCAGTTTAGCCCTCAGTTGTAACTGCTGAGAAACACAAATCCAGATCAGAAGTTGGAGATTTTTCTATGCTGCTGTGCTGTGTATCAGGAAAGACCAATCTGAACCTGGAAAGAGGTATGAGCTGAATGAGATTCTACTTGTTTCCACACATCTGAGTTAGTCCTGAGATCCACCCTGGCATCCGTCAAGACAAGTATAGTCCTTTTTCAGAGGAGGCATCACATATTTAATTTCCAGTGCTCTAAGTCTTCTAACCATTTTTTTAATTCTTTCTGCATTTTAAAGATGCTTATATAACAGGTACTTTCCCACACTGGCTTTAAAAGCCCTTATTCCCTTTCTTTCATTATTTCAACAGACTACTAGTCATTGCAACACAGGTGACGGTAAATCAAATCAAGTTGAAATGTGGGCCTGACTCATTCTCAGACAATATATGATTTGTTTGCATTACATTATCTTGGAAACCCATAACCAATGTGCACTAACTACATGTCCGCACATGACAAGAAGATAAACGCTCTTAGTCAGTAATATAAAATCTAAATAAAATTACAATCGAGTTTGGATATTAGGATAGCTTTGCAACACCCTTGGGGCATTACCCTTATCATTAGAATTATTTGCATTAGAGTAGTGTCCAGAGATCCTGACTATGATCAGGTTCACATTGTGCTAGGCTGTGGAAAACGTGGGATGAGACAAAAGTTTTTAATGCTAAATAGATAATTACAGGCAAAGGGTGGGAGAAATAAAGGATTCTTATCATTGTTTTGTAAAGAACTGAGGGGTGGAGATTACATTTTTTTTTTATTCTAAACATAGGCACAGAGCAATTTTGCAGTCCAAATTCACCTTGCATCCAAAGAGTCTACACACAAGCCCATGCTTAGACTCCCACTGACTTTGTGGAATTGCTGGTAACAGTGAGAAAGAAAGCTTCAGTTTTCCTTTCCTCAGCTACTTATCTACATGCAGCATGGGCAGTTGGGAACAAGGGTGGCTTGGCTTACTCAGCCTGAGGCAATGGCTACCTACACTGTCATGCTGACTTGTGACAACACCTTCTCAGCACTGATGAGACAAGCTTGCCTGAGTCCTTCCTGTACAGGCTTCTAGCCCTGCAATGTAGGATGAATGAGCAGGTGAGTTACAGGAATAGCAAGCACAGTGTCAGACACTTGAATGACTGCTCAGAAAATTATGGTGGGGGTTTTGGTGTGGGTTTTTTTGTTTTGTTTTGTTTTGCTTTTTTTCTCTCTGGGGCAGATTGTATGTCTTCCTTAAGGACACCAGAAAATCAGAGTGGAGCTAAAAACTCGATACTTGACTCCAGTTCAGCATCCAAAATTTCATAATTTGTCTCTAAAGTAAAAATTATTGGAATTACAGCAATAACTTGGTAGAAAAATAGGAAAAGTGGCCTTTCAGTCAGTGGTGGAAAGACTACTGAACTCAAAGGAGATTTCTTTCCAAGTAACATTTCAAGGTGTCCTCCACACATGCTTACAAAATTTTTATGATGATTACACAAACATCCATCACGATGCTGAGCTGATGAAAGAGCGGGTGGATGTTTATATGCTGGCTGTTTCACCCCATGTTGGCAGGAATAAGAAAATTAGAAAGTGATAAGGAGAGATGCAAGAGGGAGGAGCAGACATGAATGTTTTATTATGTGCTTAATTAAGCAATGCTGGCCACATCAAATTGTAGTGAACTGTGTGTACATCTTAGCATAGTTTTAGTCCCAGGTAACATATTGGCTACCTGCCTCTGAATGGGCAGTGAGGGCGGGATATTTTCAAAGGTAGAAATGTTGACTATTAACAATCCAGGAGAGCTGGATGGTTACCTATATCTTTGTCTTTGAAGACTGTATATTACCAGTTAAGATCATGATCTCACCAAATGATCCAGTCACTCACAGAAGTAATTGGGCACTTAGGTAAATGAGACAACAGGCAGGAGCAAGGCTTGCAGGCTTAGACCTAAAACAAAAATTCTAACACTTCAGGATAACAAGTTATTTCCTCCTGTTTAAATTCCTTTAATAAGAATACAGATTTTTTTTTCTTAACTGTGATAGAAACTATGGTCATTATTTTTCAATACTAATGTTATTGTTTTCGTATTACTTCTGTTGTTCTGTAATGTCTAATCCCATACGTAGCATGTTTATTAGATGCAATATTTTATCTCTTGGATTCAGTGCCTGACACTGTCATTTTGTTCTTATTTCAATAAAAGTGATTTCCCTCCTCCTCACCTTGTCAGAACCTAATGTTTTTCTTTATCACGATAGAAAGCTAGAAATGTTCCCCCCTAAAAGACAAAAATGGACTGTGTGTATATGCACCTTAATTCAATTTGTATCATAAAATCCAGACAAAATAAAGTAGCTTTATAATATTAGATACTGCCAGAATTGAGCTGGGATTTTCCATTTGTTGCTTGTTTTTAATATATGGGCATCTCGTCTCTGTAAATCCATAGTTCATTGGCTTCATTACCTGTATTCTTGTGAACACAGAATGAAACAGTACAAAATGCTCATGTGATTTCTGGTTTTCTTTGGGAATTCACTATCTGTGTGCTTTAATCAAGTGATAATACATAGGAACCATTCCAACTTTCAGCTGACAAAAGCACAATATTAGTTGTTTGATGAGAACTCCTCTATGGATACAAATTCCAGGTGGATTTTCCCAGGCTTTGTAAATTTATTAAAAATTAATTTATTCTATACACAATTAGACCATGAATGTTAAAATAGTTAGTAAAGTAATTTATTGGCAATGTGAAACCATCTAGAAAATAAAGACATTTTCATAGTGTTTTAACTATCTTATAATAATTTGTAGGATACAGAAGGCATCTGAAACTTTTGGAAGAAAGGACCTCTTTATCTCCTTTATCGTATCTCTGTATTTTTTTTTGCTTAATGGACAGTCAGAGGCCATTGTTGAATACAGAGGTTGGAAAATGCTCATCTTCTTTCATATTCTTTTTCCACACCTTGTCAACATCTGCATAGGTCACCAGTGAAGCTGCTCTTCATGCAATGCACCCAAAGGTTGCAACTTATAGGTCAGGGATGGGAATTTTCACTTTGCAATCACTGGGCAATTGAGACTACATACATTACTGAGGTGACAGGTATAGTACACAATGATGAACCTTCTGTCAGTCAGAGAGAGGTCACATTGGTATCAGTTGCCAACATGCATCTCTCCCAGCTTTTTTTTTTAAAAAGGAAAATTAAAAAAGTCTATTTTTTTCTTCTTGTGGAAAATGGAAACAGAGTTGATGTTGTTCGCTCATGTCAAGTGGCTGGAGATTTAGGGCCCCTGAGCTCAGGAGGTCTCCTTTAACTGTGCTGGCTGTACTCAGCACTAACATAAATTGCTGCCTGAACTGAGCCCCTCAGAAGCTATTCCAGAAGCAATGATGACAGCCACATTAACGTGAACTGTACTGGAAACAATCAGCTCCAGCCCAGTGTGAGGGAAGCCAAAATAAGACCGTGGCAGTTTCCTGTGTCAAAGCTGTTGTTTTCCATAATTAGCATCACTTTACAAACCTGTAAAATAGGCGTAGTTTAAAAATTATCACATTAGCAGGCTGAAAAATTTATAGTTTTGGTAAGGAGATGGCTGAATCTCACTTGCAAAAGTAAGTTGTAACATGAATAAAAGGAAGTTAGTAACTAGTTTGCAAAAGGTTCAACTACAACCCTATAACTTTAGCACTCTCATGAACAGATCAGAATCTATGATCAGTACTCATACCTCATTATACCATCTTTGTCTTCTGTGTCAAAGAAATGCCATAGCACATCAGGTAATAATAGAATATTAATACTGCAAAGGTTAAGGGAAAGGATCATGGTATCTGTAGTTAGCTCAAAAGTATTTTAGCCAGTTACTGGAAAATCTTGTTTCAAGGTCCCCAGAGGTTAATGTGATCAGTGATCTTTACAGTCTTTCTATGAGACCCCAGAAAAATCTTCCTATTTTCTTGCATTTTCCCAGCCTAACAAGGTGCTTGAATGTCCTGTGCATTTGCTCTGCGCAGACAAATGCTGGCATTTCTAAATAAGGTGGTTTGGATGACATATTTTTTGTGTCAAAATAAAGTCCTGTTCTTCTTCCCCTCAAAAAAAAAAAAAAAAAAAAGAATCCCTAGCATAAAGCAGTGTTAATACACATGAAATAAATTGATTTTGCCAAGGCTAAATTTGTCTACTGGAGCCTATACTTGAGATCATTCGAGTGCTCTCTTGAGTTATCTCATTGTGTCAGTGTTTGCAGGACAGAGCCTTGAATTTGTTTCTGCCACACAAAGTTGATATATAAGAAGACAGGATTTAATTGAAACATCTCTGAGGAGTCTTCAATATGTCCTATATTTCTTTATCAGAATAAACTTTTTATGAAAGAAGAATCAGAGAATATAAGGAGCCTTTAGTAGAGATCCTGGTAACAAATGCAACTATAGTCTGTAATAAATGTTACTATAGTCTATAATAAATACTTTTCAATTTTTTATATATGAAGCTTTTTGAGAGGGAAAGCTATGCTCATTAAAAATATTTTTTATGTTACATTGCATGTTGGATTTTAGAAATTAATTCGTACCCTGGATTTGATGCAGACAATCCATTAGTTTATGCAAAGTCTTTAGCTGCAAAAGACCCTGACCATACAGAGGATCAGCTTTTCCAGAGTGCTGTAAACCAAGGAAATCAATACTTTTGCTTAAACAACTTAGTGTATAGGAACACAAACTGTGGAGATCAGTCTGAGGTTGTTAGCCTTTTCTCTGTGTCCCTTTCATGGTTTAACCCCAGTCAGCAACTAAGCACCACACAGCTGCTCACTCACTACCTCCCAGCAGGATGGGGGAGAAAATCAGAAGAATAAAAGTGAGAAAACTCATGGGCTGAGATAAAGACAGTTTAATAGATAAAGAAAAAGCTATGTGTGCAAGCAAAGCAAATCACTACTTCCCATTAGCAGGAAGGTGTTCAGCCATCTCCAGGAAACAGGGCTCCATCACCCCTAACAGTTACTTGGGAAGACAAACACTTTCACTGTGAACGTCCCCCTCTTCCTTCTTCTCCCTCCAGCTTTTCATTGCTGAGCATGACACCATACAGTATGGAACATCCCTTTGGTCAGTTAGGGTCAGCTGTCCTGGCTGTGTCCCCGCCCAGCTTATTGTGCCCCCCCAGCCTACTCGCTGGTGGGGTGGAGTGAGAAGCAGAAAAGGCCTTGACTCTGTGTAAACCCCACTCAGCAATAATGAAAACATCCCTGTGTTGTCAACACTATTTTCAGCACAAAAACAAAACACAGCCCCATACCAGCTGCGATGAAGAAAATTAACTCTATTCCAGCCAAAACCAGTACATTCCTATCTGTCCTTCAACAAATACGCAGCTGACTTACCCATCCCAGTATTTTAGCATAATAGGAATTGAACCCAAAGCTTCCATATATAAGAAACTGATGCTTGTACCTAATTTGAAGTACTAAATTAAGTAGTATCTACATTAATAATGGCAACCTGATTAAAAACAGAGCTATTCATGTCTTTGTACAGGTAGATCTATTTTTTTCAAGAAGGGAGGATTTTGGAAACTAAGTGTCTGAGACTGTCTTTGTGGGAATTGGTGGCACTGGCTTTGAGCACCATCATTCTTTTACTTCTGCAGGGCTTAGTCTTTTTTCCCCTGTAATGATTTATCAGGAATATAATTTTATGGAAACAAGGAATCATTTCCCATGCTCATTCATAGCATGCACCACATGAGTGCATGCTATGAGTGCCCTGTTGTCCTTTCCTGCCCCAAGCACCATGTTGGGTTAAACAGCTTTTGGCTTCCTACAGTGGGAAGTCCTGGTAGTCAGGGTAGTTTGGGCTTTCACTGCCAGGGAATCAGTGACTAAAAATTTGAGAAATTCACCCCAATAGATGAGAAAAAGTAGCAACAAATATGTCATCCAAGTCCCTATTTCAGTGGTCCTTTCCTATGTCTTAGTGTTTTCCTTTACTGTGGGAAGGTAACTTTATCACCTTTGTCATACACAAGGGTGATATACAAGGGTGTACACAAGGGTGTAACTGTCAATATCAGTTACAGCAGTGTACATCAAGAACAACTCCACTAAGATTGAAATGGTATATAGGTATAAAACTGGGGAGAACAAGCCTGTAGTCTGGTCTCAATAGGTAGGACTGCAGGAATTATTCATATTTTCAGGACTGCAAATTCATCTGTCATGTGGCAATAAAAAATACATTTAGAAAATATAAAATGCTACTTTTCCTTTGTTCATTTTTGAGGAAATGTAACTCAAGGCACAAAAGCTTTAAGCCTTTTGTAAGCTTAGTGTCCAGCCCTATCTTGCATATTTAACAATGATTACATGTGAATAAAGTCCATCATATCCTTAGAATATAGATTTATTAAACTGACTCTCTCCCCCATTTCTGCATCCATTAAATTTGTGCTCTTCTTCTCCTCCTCGGCTCCCCCAAAGATACTACTCATTAAAATGTAGAGAATAAAATCTTTATATGTGCATTTTTGCTTATTAGCTGCGCTCAGTGCCTCATCATTTGCCAAATTCATATCTGTTGAACAAGAAAGGCAGCAAAAATGTGAAATCAATCTTTTTTGCTTGGCCAGATAAACATAAGACACTATGAGAGAAAGAAAGGTACAGAAAGAGTGAGATAGGAAGAAAGAAAATAAAGCAGGAAAAAAGCAACACCATCCCAATGGTGATGGATAACTGAAGCAAATGTGTCAGGATGGTATTATGTAAATTACCAAAGCAGCTGAGCAGTGCACTGATGATTACAGAGGATGTGAACAATGTTGTGGTCCCCAGGTGCCACCATGCCTTGTTATTTTTTCTTCCCTCCAACTACCCTTGGGGTAGATTCTTCCTGACCCGAGTCCTTGAAAAAAAATCATCCAAGAAATGCATTCCTAAAAAAAAAGAAAGGTTAGAGGACATCCATGACATTTCTCTCAAGCAATAACTGCACCCTGTGTGTTGCCAGTTTAACATTCTAAAAAGTGTTTTTTACCTACACTTCTAAAGGATTTGACTTATCAAACACCTTCATTACAGAACGGGCTCAAGGTCAACATGTTTTTAAACAGAACATGGAAACTGAAGGGTGAGAGTAGAATTCGACATGCATTAAACTATATTTTAAAGTTACCCTGTATTATTATGAAGCAACTTTTCTCCCTCTCAAACATTCTGTGTGTCTGTTTGAATTTATGTGTTAGCGTTTGTGTCTATGTTCACTTGTGCTTACGCATTTTGTTTCTGCTTTTGGGGAGTGTTGATTTAAATAACTGTTGATGAAGATTGCAAAGTGCTAATTTGCTAAGTAGTCCTCATTTGAAAATATTCCTTATTTAATCTGAATGTGCACCCAAAACCCAAAGTCCCATAGTCAGTGGACATGCTCATAAATTATTAAGACATTCAGACCCTCTGCAGACTTCTCGGGACTGGATCTTAGAAAATAACAAACTTCCATTGGCTTAGGTTGTGCAAAACAGCTCTTCAACATATCAAGGATTTCACTCAAATACTTCCTTGCAAACAATGTTAGAAGATAAATAAAGCCTAAGAAAGCATAAGAAAAATAGAGAAACATTTGCAAAAAGATTCTTAGGGGTTTAAAACTAAATTATTTCAACTAGTCTCCTAATAAATTTGCATTCTCTTTTCACAAGTGGATAAAATTATATTATTTTTTTTAGCAGGGTGTTTAGAACACCATTCCACTTGATCTAGGTGCATCTGCATTGGTAACACAAAGTGCCCATTATAGCAATCAAAGTTTCATGGATTTTAGAAAACTTAAACTACCCCCTCCTGTAGGTCCTACCCACAGAAGACTGATCAAGCAGAGTGGGATTCTGTGCTTTGCAGGTCAGTCTAGATTACAAAAATTGTTCCAACTCTTAAAATCTAGCAAAAACATGAAGCCTTGGTAATTCTTTGTCTTGTTCAATCAGGCCTAGTCTCATGTCTGAGTTCACTGGACTGTGCAATAGCAATAATAAATAAGAATCATTAGTGTTTATTCCTTCAACAGGAGTTTCTTGGAGTAGATAATGTAATGTCTGCACAGTAGTGCACTTTCCAGCACTGCTGTGGGCAGCCTCATGGGACAAACAGGGGAACTTGATAAGTGACACTTGTACAGGTTTAAATTTTAAATTGTATTCAATTTATATGTCATTATGTAATTGAGAACATGAACCTTTAAGGCAAATACAGCAGGGAATGGACATCCTGCTAAAAATATTTGCAATACAAAAACTAATTCAATGGTATTCATATTTCTGGAGACTATCACAAGACCTTTTCATGGTGGATTGCATTTGCTCTGTTTACATGTATAAGGGAGGGCACTTAGTGGGTGAGGGTACGTGTGAGCTGGTGAAAGTCCAGAAACATTCACTTCTGGAGTGACAATTCCTTTCCATGGGACAGGGGCAGTGTGCACAAATTCAGTTTTCCTCTTGGGTTCAGTGCTGCATGCAGCTCTTTCCCAAGTGGAATTTATCAGCAAGGTCAGTATGAATTTTTTGGGATCCTTTCTTGACTACTTTTATTGGAGTCTCTGTACTTGGCACTGAACATGCTCTTTTGTTTAAATTTGTGACAAAAGAAAATTAAGGAAACCTAGGGGAAAAAACAATTGAAACTGGCCACACAGAGAAACTTTTTAATGCTAACTTTATCTCCAGTTTCATTGTTAATATACAGTGGCTTGGTTTCCCAAGACATTTTAAAAAATACCAATACATAACAATTGGTTCTTTCTTCCTTCTGTACTATATTTAATCCAGGATTTTTTTTATATCACTTTAAAAATAGCTCCTATGAAAAGTATATGGAAACTCCTTCATGTGACTTTCTCAGTACTGTGTTGCGTAAGATCTCCAAAAACCTTTAGGAGTACAAGTCCTGCTAATTGTTGATTGGGACACTCAATGGGACTTGAGCACCCACTTCACTTAATTGCTTTTGAGCAGACAACACAGCTCCAAGAAGTGGCAGACATTTGTGACCAGATTTAGTCATATATCCTGGGTCCAATTTGTCAAGAGCAAAAGCATCACTTACAAAATGCCATTGACTCTCAATTGTTCAATTTTTTTGCAGAACCTGGGCTATCTTTTGCTGGAGTTGTTGTTCCACTTGGCTTTTCTTTACAGAAATGAACAGATACAGAATTTTCACAGATTAATGTTCTATTATTTCCATCATTTTAAAGCATTTATTTTAATGTGATTCTTCAGTGACAAAAAATTGTACTTCTGGCAGTGTAATAATAACTTGCATTCGTATTGTAACTTTCATCTCAAGTGATCCCAAAGCACTTTACTAACTTAACAAGCTGAAACACACTATATTAAATACTACACATAGGGACCACTTCATCCACCACTAAAACAACCACTTATGTGGTGAAACGAGCCAACTGTTTAAGGGCTCAGTTCTGCAAGGTGTTGAGCTCTATTAGTGTGATACAATGCCCACTGAAGTCAATATAAAGACTCCAAATTATTTCACTGGGCTCTGGATTAGGATTTATTACACTCTTCCATCAAAGCATTTAGGAGCACGCTTAACTTAAGCACTTGAGCAGTTCCATTGACATTAATAGAGCCTGAAGTTGCTTAAAGTTGAGCTTGCGAGTTTTTGAAGTAGGGGCAGGTGTCTTAGTGCTGTGCAGCAGTACAGATCGCAGAGAGTGCATTGGCACAGCACAGAGAAGCAGAAAACAAGAACTGAACACCCTAACTCATCAAATCCACTGCAGAAATTAGGTAGCACAATTTTAACACTCTTACCAAACACATGATCAAGACATCAAAGAAGAACTGTAAATCGACTTCTTGAAACATTTTTGTATTCACTACATGCCAGCAAGTTTATGTTATTACCTCTGTTTTATTATGAGTGCTTTATTATTTGGAGACTGCAAAATTAGAAATCTTTTTGTGTTTGCAAATCATAGATTCCTCTTAATGTAATCCAGTAATTAATTTCTTTTCTTTCTGCATTGGTAGTTGGATTAATATGCATCTCCTCCATGAATTTATTAATTAAAAAATGATAGAATAAGTCTATGAATTGGATCAAAGAGACTGGAAAGAACTATAGAAAAACAACTGGAGGAAAAACGTTGTGGCTGCTCAGTTTAGTATTAGGCAGCTCCAAGGATGCTACTTCTCAGTCCCAAAGACAGTAAGATTTTGTGATACTAGAAAAGATAGTAAGTCCAGGTCAGAGCTGGGACAGTAATAACCCTTCTTCATAACCTGACTGCACCCTTCCATGTTAACATACTGTGAACTGAGCACAAGTGACAAAACCAATCCATCACTGCACCGCCAACACAAAGAAGAATAGAGAGGTTAACAGAAATTGATGACATCCTCGCTTGAATTTTACACTGATTCGGCCAGCTCTCCGATTGAAACAGACAAAGATTTATAGTCCGAGCTAGGACGCTGGCTCTCCTTGATTGCCTTGATTTTTTTTTTATGCGCTTCTGCATATTTATTTCCAAGCTCATCACGGGCTTGTAGCATTAGAATGCTGATTTGATTTTACATTCCAAGAGGAGTAGACATTATGCAGCCATTTGCATGATGTGAGAGAAATCACCATAACGGTTTGTGATATCGGCGATCAAAATGATCGCTAATGTTCACCTGCATAAGCAGGATTGTGTAATATTTTTTTTTAAATTCAGATTTTTTGCTTTTGATACTCTCTCTGTGAAAAAAATAAAATAAAATAAAATAAAAAGAGTGAATTATTCCATATCCTGTGGATGAGAAATTGTGTTTTGTCATGCCTCCGAGGGCTACAGTGGTATTGAGCTTTTATGAATTCATTTGATATCAGGGCTGAGAGTTACGAGTTCCAACACAAATTTTTTTCCCCATGACATTATTACTGAAAGCTTTTATCAGTTCATTGTGACAAAAAAATTATTATTATCCTTGACATTTGATGGATAGCTTTCATAAAAGTGCTTTTTTTTTTTTTTTTTTTTTTTTTTAATGTGTAAGTCTGTAAAGTTTTCTTAGGGGGGTTCTATTTTCTGGAAAGGAAAAAAAAATCAAGCAACAACCACTTACTCCATGGAGTATTCTTGTATCACTTCCTTCTGTGGAAGAGTCAGAACTGAAGTGACAATCCTGCTTCCTTACAGATTCTTCCATTTAAACACTAGGAAAATGTACATGCATACAGCTTAGAGGTAAATTTGGATTAGTAATATGTGTTCCATAGATATCTGGAAAGGGGCTTTTGAAGTGGTTCTGACAGAGGCATTGATAGCCACTCTGGAGTTAAGGTTAATTCAGGCCTTTGTCTTTCCAGTTTCTAATACCTCTTTGGAGTTCTTATATTTTAAACAAACATTCAGCAGGTGTCTGACAGAAGAACAAGGCTGCCTTTAAACAGTTTAACTCTTGTTTATTGCATTCGAGCAACAAGAAGCAATAGGACTCAACTCATTCTGAACAACACCAGGAGCTGAAGCTAGCAGTGATTCAATTACAGTCCCTCACAAATGGGAATATTCGCCTCTGTGTGTGCATTAGTGTTGATGAGAGCTCTGTGTCGTCCTTGGGAGGAGAATATACTTTAAGAGAATGTGGCAGAAATGTTTTCTTCTGGAGGTTCGGGAAATGGCTGCTTTCCCTGGCTGCCGTTCTCAATGATGGATTCATAGGAGTCTTCCCAGGGACCCTTGTTGAAACGAAAAGTGGGAAGGTAGTGAATTTTAGATAAATTTGTGAAGACAGAAACTCAGCCAGAGGCCAGACCAGTCATTCACTAGATAAAAGGGATTTTAAAGAAGATAAGATTAGTTATAGGAACAGATTTTAACCTTTTGAAGCAAACACTGTTAAGTGTCAGATCAATTAAGAAAAAAAAAAAAAAAGTGAAAGAGTTTTCTGAACTGTGTGCCCGTTTCAGACATTTGGTGGTTCTTGAGATCAGGGAAGTCAGCATATAGAACAGAAAAAAGATAATTTAGCCTTGCTCTTAGTATTGCATAGGTGCCAAAGTGATTCCTTGTGGTAGACTGGTGCAGGGGCTGTTGCAACATGAGTGTGAAAGAGAGGAGGGAGAATACTACCAAGAAGCCTCAGTCCATCACATAACCTGTGGTATGTGCCCTATACTAAGAGAAGTGATTAAATGGCTGTGGTCTTCTTAATTTCCTCCCTGGACTTTCCACCTCTCTCCACTCCCAACAAGTCAGTCCTGGGGGCAGGTTCTGGGGCAAATTTACCAAATAGGGACACTATAAATGTCAGTAATGCTGTAGGAAAGGAAGAATTCTCCAGTGTATACTTTGCATCTGTTCTTAGAAAGGATGATGTTTACAACAGCAATGAAACAGGTTTTATTCCAGTAGTATTGAGAGGAAAGAAACAAAATAACAGTTTTAACAAAAAAAATAATTTAACTTTAACTGTAATGAAATACTTCATACATGATAAGTTGCAAAAATGTTCAAAGGAATGTCAGACTGATGGATAAATCTTGGAAGAGTGAAAAAAACTCTGGAGCTCTTGAAAAAAAAAATGGTTGTTGTCCCACTGCTTAAGAAGGACTTCAGTAAACTTGTCAGCTAGTTAAATAGATAAAGAGCAACTAAGTCCAAGTGGTGGAAGATTAAATCAATGAAGAATTAAAATAATGGCAATATAAATACTGTCAACCAACACAGCTTAATGAAAAACAGTTGTCAAAAAAAATTGCTCTTTTTGATTGAGTTTATTATTTCATTGGCAATGATTTCTGTAAGGCATTTTATTTTATTATGATTTACAAATACTACAGATAGTTATTTCATTAAAATCTTTCTAAATTATAGGTTTTTTAAAGGAATTCTAATGAAAAAAAAAAATCCTTTTTTTTTTTTTTCCCTATTGGCTTCCTCCTGGCCTGATTCAAATCACAACCTTACCAGCAATGTGCAAAACGACATAAAAACAGTCTTGATATGATTTAAATACACAAAATCAACAGTATGGTAAATAATGAGAAAGTTAGATCTGACGAACAACTGGGATATTACGATAAACTGCACTGGCTTGAGTAAGATTTATTCTAGCTTTTCCAATGACAATATTACATATCGAGGAACCAAGACTGCAAGTTCCAATTTCTCTCCGATGGAGAAACTCATTTTGAAAAGGCGTATCATATGGAGCTGTAAATTCCAAGGGATCCATATAATCTGGCAAAACATATGATCAGGAAGCTCAGAGAGTAAATATCAGTCCTCAGATCTGGCTCCAGAAAGAGTAAGGATGACTAACCAGAGGAATAATTTATTTAAGGGTCTTGTGGTTTCTCTAGCTCTTGGTGTTCAACTCAAAATGAAAACCTTCGAAAAGGTATGTTCTGTTTTACTAGTAGGCCTGATGCAAGAAACAGATAGCATCATAACTGTTCCCTCTCCTGTTGAGTTTAAATTATCTCTAAATTGTCAGGTTCATCAAAAGAAAATTAAAAATATTTAACTGCTTATGGGTTTCATAAATAAAAATGATTGCATAAATTAAAATGCCCAAATTAGGCACTGAATGCACTCAAAAGGTACTATTAGAGTGCCTAAATGCCAGTTTCAGGGCCAAAGGAAAAATGTATGCAAGATCTCACATGAAATTTTTGTCATTTACATGTGATATTTTAAATATTTTTTGTTGTTTTATTCTTTTTTTCTGGTAGAATGTTATTATTTTATCTGCAGCTTTCAGAGAAGAGGAAAAAGCATATTGCCTAGTACTTTTCCAATGTTAAAATAATTTTCACATTCTGAAAACAGGAATGTACTACTGTTGAGCATGTAACTTTGGCTCAAATTGCCTATGCATTTGCTAAATGTGATGTTTTCAGTGACTGGATTGTATATACCTGGTGGGTTAGCCTTGGCAAACAGCTAGGCTCCCTCCCAGCTGCTCACTCCCTTCTTCTGCTTAGCAGCGTCAAGGGAGAAAATAGGATGAGAAACTTTGTGGGTTGAGATTAAGGCAGTGAGATTCCTTACCAGTTACAGTCACTGGCAAAATAGACTCAACTTGAGGAAAATTAATTTACTTTTTTTTACCAACTAAAATAGATTTGGGTAGTGGGAAACAAAAGACAAACATTAGAACAACACCTTTCCTCCCCAACCTGTGCTCACAGAGGCCACTCCTGCAGCACTCCTACAGCCAAAGCCTTGCCATGAACACTCAATACAATATAATATTAAAAATACTAGTCCAACAAGTGGTTTGAAACAGTGAAAAGACAACATTCAAGTTGCATGTTGCTGTTGCTTTTTTGCCCTTCTAACCAAACTTGATGGTAACAATTGTCCCTCTATTTATATACTAACATTGAAACCCTAATTAAAAAAAGGTTGATTTTAGTTATATAAACCCAAAATTTGGTTCATTTGGTTTATTTTAACTCTCTCACAATACAATGAAAGATCTCGGTTTTATTTAATTTCCATCTCAATAACTGCATTTGCAGTGAAACCGATAAAACAAACAAAAGCCTGTTTTGGTTTTAGACAAGATTTTATTTAAACTGCTAAATCGTTTCTGTATATATTCAAGTGGATACTGTAGAGCATAATATTAGATTCTTGGCTGGATCCTCCTGTCAGTAATCCATTAGTTGTAATGAATCTAGTAAGAAACTAATGTACTATCCATATTAGAAATGTGCAGAGGCTGGAATATCTGAAGTATAAGGGTTTTTTGGGAATTTTAAAATTTGTCTGTCAGCAGGAGAGATTTCACAGAAAAGTGAATGATGGTAGAGCAAAGAGGGGAACTTTGGGTCATTGAGATATTTTACTTTAGAAAATTAGAAGGATTTGTTTTGATTTCAGTGTGCAAGTCTGTTATATTAGAGCACTTGTCATTCTGTTATGATTATAATTTGACAAATTATTTCTAATTGAAAAGTCAATTTCCATGAAAAAATGAAATGACAAAAATAATGTAAAAAACTTCCATTTTAAAACTGACAGAAATTTTCTTTACATTTGCAAGCGAAATCTTAGAAATATCAATCCCATTTTAGCAAGCATTACTGTTTTGTTAGCAATATTTTCCAATGAACTGTAAACCCACCAACATTTCTCTAAATGCCTCTAGTCTAACTCTTACAAATTTCCTTATTCTTCATTATCAGTTGCCAGTCTGGTTCATTTCACACACAAAGTACTAAGCTTAACAAGTAGGTTTTAGAATTAGGCCTAAACATAGATGCAAACAGAATACTTTAAATATTATGAAATCAAAGTGGGTTTTTTAGTTGGAAGACAGTTAGCAAGGATTTCAGGATAAATTAGCTAGCAGCATGAATTTAAGAAAGTCATACATTGACAAAATGACATTACTTTATTTCTCTGCAGATCAAAAGCATGCACAGGAAGGAAGATTCCAACAGACAGAAATATTTGTAGTAGTTTCAGTGAGAGGAATAATGAATATATTCTCACTAATAAAAGTAAATCAAGTTTCAACTGTGAAGTTGGAGCCTATCCTGAAAGAAAGAATAATAAACTAAAAATTAATTGTTCTCCATTGTTGTGAGTGAATTATGCACATTACTTCAAACAGATTTTGTTGAGGTGATTTAGCCACAATCCACCTGTTTTGTGCTTGCATGCCTAAATTTTATGTATCATACGTACAAAGATGGATAAAAGACTATATTTGAGATATAAATATGCGTATGCAAAGCCAAGTACAGTAAGGTTGAATCATCTCCATATATTCTGTAACAGGAAAATAAAAAGATGACGGGGAAACATCAAATTATTTTACTATCTTCTTCCTCAAACACATTTTTAAAAGTGCAAAACAATGTAATTTGTTGTGGCATGCTATTCCCTCTGTTGCTATTAAGCTATCCAGGTGATGCTCTCTTGGGAATCCACTCTGAACAGAGGCCTAATTCAAGACTGGATCACAACATCTGCACCAGATAGAATTTGTCATCTTCTGTCTTCAAGACCATTGGCTGTTGCTTAGCAACTAGTCAATCTCACAGAGTATTTGCCATGACAAATTAGTAGCGTTGTTACCATGACAACCAGCTTTGTTACTTAATTAAATTGATTTGAATGTGAATTGGCTTTCAGGGAAACAAGTGTGTTGTGTGAAGTAGTAAACATGAGCTTGCAGCTAACCATTCATGCTTTGATGTAGTAGTCCCAAAAATCAACACCATCAGGATGAAATCCACAGTCAGGTCCTGAAATCATTTTGGACGGATTTGCTCAAGATTTTGATTTCCTTTTCTAGCTTTTTAGAGCACTCTGGATATATTTAGCAATGTTAAAAGAAAAAAAAAAACAAAACAAAAAACTCCGGAAAAAAAAACAAACCAAAACAAAACAAAACCCAACCCAAACCCCAGGCTGCTCCAATTTACTGATAAATGTTTTGATACCATAAGTAGGGAATGTATAGCTCTTTAGCAACTGATTGTGGAGTCATGTTGTAAAGTCACTGGAAATTGCAGAGTTTCAGACAGAAAAAGGGAAGATTATGTGGGGTAAAGAGCTAGGAAGGGAATTTCTTTGCTTTCTTTCTATTTCTACCCCAGTGGCATTTTGACTGCTACCTTGGTTGTCTCAGGGTTTGCCATAATACATGGTTCTGCCGGGCTTGAAAAGGTGATGGAAATCCTTTATTTTGACGTTTAGGGCCCAGACATCACAAAATTAAAATAAAGCAAGCTAGAAATTCAGATTTCACACTACTGGCAATTTTCTTTTAATAGAAACTCCTACACACTTTTGACTTATGTTTTCTACCCTTCTTATCCTCTTTTCAGACTGACAGAGAAACAAGATTAACACATTTATATCTTACATATATTTAATGAATGAAACCTACACGTTAAGTATGAGTACAGCTGTTGCAGACTTTAGATATGCGATCTCACAGTTTTTCAGTCTATCTCTATTTTATCACCAGTACTGTACGAGTGGCTGCTCTTGCTGTCCTTCTTGATCTTCTTGCAAATTTAACTGCACAACTCAGGTTGTATTTTCCTTATAAAATATTAAATGAATTGCTTGGAATAATTTGAGATTTCTCATTATGTGTGCCAGATTTAAAGCTTGAGTGTACTGTTTTGCATGGATGTTCCAAAGCCTAAGCCTATGTAAACAATAAATGGGAAACATCACCCAAGTGGTGACTCGCATGGGAAACTGCAAAATGTTGACAAATTCTAAATTGCAAGGTGCTGTGTGGCCCTGCTATGTTGCTTGTGTGCTATCTGTAATTCACACTACTATCATTAGAATATGCAGACAGCCCGCTGAATTTCTCTGAAGTAGATTTTTATTTCTTTAGACTTTTATTTGCAGAGTCTCACTTTTTTAATGCATTTGTTTTGAAAGTTTTTCTTTGTTCAGAAGCTTCTGGAAAAACAAATCATTTAAAAGAAAGAAGAATTATTTACATATGTACCACTAGGAAAAACAGCTAAGGCTATCTTTCACACCTCAGTGAATTCACACAAAGCATTTTCCTCCTTAAATCATTTTCACAGACTTAGTAATTGTGAAACCTGATTTACAGCAATGCACATAAAAGTTCCAAATACTTTGATGTCTTCTCTGGGTAAATATTATGCATTATATGTATTACCCTGATACAGTGATTTCATCTTCAAAAATCCTGTAGAAATGTCATATTGTCCTTCTCATTGTTAGAGCAGAATTAATAATAACTATCTTTATTATACAGAGAGTGAAACTGCAGATGAAAAATTAAGTCATTGTCAAAAGTTCAGAACTCAGAATCACTGTTCACATGTCTGCCACAACATAAATGTTGGGCTTCAAGTTTGACCAGTGAAAATTGCCATACAATAAAGTATTTCTAAAAGCTGCATTTTAAGAATTTTTTCATTAAAAGCTCCTTTATATTTTTTGTGGGGCTCTAACTGGAGGAAAAAAATAGACTATTAGGAGAAAAAGAAATTATGATGAGTGTCTTTCGATATATTTCTCTTGTATTTTTCTAAGACTGTGTATTGAAGCAATACATTGTCAGAAATAAATTGTTTTCTGAAAAATACTTATCAATGTTAATAATAGAAAAGTCTAAAGAATTAAACTGGAGAGGAAGTGTGGCTTAAAAGCATATCCAAGGGATACTATAGCCACAAGTTGGACAGGTAATTAGAAGAATCTGAAAAGCCAGGCAGAAGAACTCAGAAACACACCAGTATGGAAAAAAGAAAAAAGATATTATCTGGTTTATACATCATTGAAGTAAGCAGAGGGGCACTTCCTCACCTGTTGCATGACTTACTACTTATTTCAGTCACCAACAGCAATCAGTATCATCCAATTGAGGTATAGTTTTGAGAAAGGATAATAATTTTTCTCCAGATGAGAGGAACAGGCACTTTGGCAGATTTTAGCCATTCAAAAGGAAAAGACAGCAACACTATAATGCCTTGATTTCTTCCTAAGAGTATTTGGCCTTCAGAGGTCATGAACAAGAGCATATAGTAGGGGATTAGCAAAGAAACAGATTAAATACTTGAGGAACCCATATAGATATTATTCACCACTGTGTGAGGATCTGGGGTACAGCTATAGAGTGGAGAATGACATTGTGCTTAAACATACAGTTCGTTACTGCAACTTCTCCCACAATATAAACACAAGATATTTGCACCACGGCCCTGTAGTATGCAGAGTTGGTGTAGTGGCAGAAACAGGACTTATGGCAGGAAAGCAGCTGTTCAATGGCTGAAACGGGGTCCTTCACTTCTGTGGCCACTTCAACAACGTGAGGGGTTAGGTCAGCCCAAGGGTGACTGAGGCAGATAAACCATCTGACCACACAGACTGATTAATTATGCTACTTGCCCTCGGGCAAAGCAGACAGATACTTACTAGATACCATCCGTTCCTATTTTAGTAGGTTTAATAGTCAATAAAAATCCTTTAACTTGACTTAGCCACAGCTAATGGATGTCACAGTCTTATAATGTTCTACTCTTTGCTGAAACATTTCAGGGCTGAGTTAATGCAGGAATTTATAAATATGGCATACTGTTTTCAGTATTTTGTCATTGCTTATTAGCCTTTTCAGTCCCTTCAAAGGAGTAAAAGGATGGGGACATATTTTTCTCTTCAAGGTTAGTGAGTGTTATTACATTGAAGACGAATGTTTCAAGATCTTTCTATAATGATTAACTTTATATTCCAAGCAAGAAACTTTTCTCTTTTGGAAATGGTTTAATATTCTTCTGTAGATGACTATCCTCTTCTGATTCACTGTAGGAAATAACGGGTTACTGATACTTTCCCAACCCACACCTTAAGATTAAAGGTACAATTGGGCAATTGAAAGCATGTCCCTTCTCTCCTCCATGAACAGTGACAGACCTGAACCACACAAATATAACCAGATGCAGCAGGACTAATTCCGATCTTTCTTAAAGCTAAGTAGCTCTGCTATAATTTCAAGGAATTAGCACTACATATTGTCAAGTTTCTTATAATGAACACAAACTCTTATTGTACTCAGCACTATACAAATGCAGAGTAAAATGTTGTACAGAGTTTCAGGTCAAAGATAAGGATATTGGTCTTATAAGTAAGGGGAAAATAAAAAAACAATGAGACATTAGTAGTCAGTGTGCTATGCTTCAGTCATTGCACATCACAGGATTAATGTTTGAAACATAGCTGTCCTAAATGTTGGTAAATATCATTACAGGTAAATTAAAGTTAATAAATAGGTAGGAATAAGTTTGCAAGTATGGGCATGGTGGTTTACATATGGGCTAGAAAAATGCACGTTTTAACAAACTGCAGATTCCCGTTTGTAGAAACTGGGATAGGATATAATTAAAGTTGGCAATAGTTTTAACTCTGGATGGGTAAGAAAGACTGTGTCTCGGGGGGAATGTAAGGACTAAGGATCTGTCAGAGATAAGCCAGGTTACAGGCATGAGTGGCATGCAAGATGATGATGAATTTGATCAAAAAGAAGTAAGAATAGAGAATTGCTTTCTTTTAGGTCTGTGAAGACAAGTAAACCCGAGGTGATAGTTACATCAGTCTAAGTGAATGAGGTGACCAAGACCTGTGATTTAGAGGAAAAAAAATATCAAAGAGCAAGTCAAGTGGTTCCACCATAATAAACTGAAAGTGAGTGTGAAACAATGCACCAGAGAACAGATGAAAGGGATGATTAGTGGAAACGGGGGCAGG